>NW_010268079.1:12675-34772 GCF_000690775.1 Eurypyga helias
TCTCTCTTGATGTTTCTATTAGTTGGCAAAGAACGATTACTCTGAAAACCTTCCAGTATATAAAGGAGGCTGCTGTCAAGGTATTCCCTTTGGAATCTACTTCCTGAAGTGGTCCAAAATAGTTCCAATCCTTTGTCCCTTAAGGTATGCTGCAAGGCACATCTGTCCATTTAGGCGCTTGGGGATTGATATGGCCTGTTTTTGCCCTTTGTTGATTATGCTTTGAGTAAGTGTTCTTTAAAAAAAAAAGCAAACGTTTAGAATATCCACACATATTTTGCAACACCATGAGTGCTGAGTACTGCTTGCATACTTCAGTCTGGTTCTGCTGAAGGTGCTTGACAACTGCTGATTTACATCCTCTACATTCCTGGCCCTTGTTTTTGGTCTGAGTTATAAGCACCTGTTGATATCTCTCTCAGTCTCCCCAAACATGGTTGGAAGTAGACCTGGATGAAACTTGTGTGATGCTTTGTCTGCTCTCTTGTATGTACACTTGTGTTTTCTTTTCTGAGGTGTCATTTTATTTTGGCCTTTACTCACCACAATGTAATAATTGACAGAGAAACAATCTCTGGAAATTTATTTTCCTCCCCACTGCCAGAAGTATGATACGCTTCATTTGCAACAGTGTGTTTCCTTCAGAACTGCTGCATGAGGTTACCTTAGCATGGACATGACAATATTGACCTCCAAGGACAGTCTCCTAAGTTCCTTGAACTGAGTGTTAATTTTGGAAATCGTGTATGAGATATTTGAAAATTACACAAACTTTCTGTGCTGCAGGAGAACAAGAATAAAGGGTGCTACACATTTAATCAAATAAAATTACCCCAAATTCCACCCAGCCATAGAATAGAAGGTTCTTTCAAAGCCTTCAGAGACTACAGGATATAACCCAAAAGGTACAACAAGCATACTTTGGGGAACTTGCTTTTTATTTAAATCTTTCTCTGTCTCCCACATCTTGTTAGTGAAACTCCTCCTCCTCATGTTTTATGCATTGACTGGAGTCCTAGAAAGGTCAATCCTTTAAAGACTGTATATGGTCATGCCATGTTGTGTTTATAAACTTTGAGAATTACCATCTTTCTTGTAATTTAAATGTCTGCATTTTGAGATAAGATAGGGTTTTATCTTTAATAAGATTATTATTTAAACAGACTGTTGTACCTACAGCACATATGACTGGAAGAGATGGCATAGTTTAGCTTTTTGTATGTAGACACAGGAATGAGAAAGATGTAATGTTTATTTCAGAAACTAACTGTAGCTATGGCAACAGATGCATTCTGTATTTCATCTGGGAAACATAAGCAGCCATGTTAGAAAAGAAGAGGTTATTTCAATAATGGCTTTTCAATAATTCATTGCACAAATTTTACAAGTCAAGTTAAGAAGTACTGCCATAGTCAAACTAATGAGTATTAAGTTAATTTTGACACTCAACAGTGATTATTGCTGCAATTAAATTCTCTTCTCAGGTTATGGTTAAAAAATTGCCTGAGAAATATTTCCCAGAGAGTCACTAACAAAAACAAAGTTTGACATTTCTCAAGTGGAAAGAGGATATGAACTTTTTATAGCTGTCCTTGTTACCGCTTTATACCCACACTGTCTCTAGAAGGGTAACAAAGATTTCTAACTACATGTCCACAGGCAGAATGGGTTATAGCTGAATATTTATTTAACTAGTACTTAAATGCTTACCTAATTCATAAACATTTGTGTTAGGGGTATGTGGTTCCTACAGGCACATTAGTAGAGTTTCTAATTTAGATTGTTTCTTGTTAATAATTCAAAATAGTGCCATCTTTCCAAAGCCTTAGGTGTTGTCCCTGGCTTCTGCTTTACTTGTACTGTATCTATGTGAAGCTGTAAATCTCTTTACCCTCTTGCAAAATCAACTGCTATTGAAACTGCAGTAAGAAACATGAGAAAGCACTTTATGTCTTTGTTTACAGTAGTTATAGAGAGCCCAGGTTGCATGCTAATGATCTCAATAGTGACTAATGAGTATAGAAGTTTTCAAGCATGAAGATGTTGAAAGAGACTAAATAGCAGAAGCAAGCGAGAAAGAAAGTCTTTGAACACTAAATTAGACCACCAGCACTAAAACCTGACAGCAGCAGCCTGGAATTTTCTGGCAAAATTCACACCCATCCAGAGGATCAGTACAGGGTATCCACACCGATTTACCCTTTTAAACATTATTTTAATAGCTGCTAATTTTCAAATTAGCAATTAGAGAGAATTAGGAATTAAAAGGAAGTATAGGTTCTGTACCATTTCACTGTGAAGCAGTCGATTTTATCATTAAAGAAGCATGCAAAGAAAAGAATGTGTGAACTGAGCACAGATCTGGCTCAGATGCACACTTTGGCAGGAATTCCAAAGCTAAATCCTTGAGTGGTTACTTTCTTTGTACATATATATTTTATTACATTTAACACGAAATTTATATAAAAAATTGGCCTACACAGATCTGGAAAGTTTGCACCAGATCACCTGAGTGGCTACTCTAGATTAGCAATTCTTCCTCTTTATCATCCCCTCTGGAAAATGGAATTCGATTTTATATGCTGGATGTGCTTCATGGTGAGTGTGGTGGAATGAGGCTTTTCTTCTTTACATATGTGCCCAGACAGTCTGTAAAGGCCTGAAGGCACTAGGAATGTGATTCCTCACCTTATGAAGGATTACACAAAACTGATTCTTCAAGCACCTTGTCCCCAGTGAGTCTGTTATAATAAAGAGCGTTTTCATTTTGAATAGATTCACCATTGTAGAGGAAGAATTTAATATATTCTTTTTTTTTTTTTTTGAGGACATAATTTTACCTCCTCTTTCATTCCCAAACCCCTGAGCTAAATATTTGCTTATGTTTGTGAACATGGTATGTTTTTCTGTGATGCTGGTAGGGCAGATTTAGATTTCGTTCAAATGTTTTGTTATGATAGAAAATTACATTTATATCTTAAATTTACGATTTCAAAAATAAACACTACAGACAAAATTTTCCATCCTGACCTACACATCCTGACCTACAGCAGCTCTCAACTCCAATAGTCTGTTCTTCCTGCATGAAGGGAACTCCCATTGATGTGTGGATCTGAGAGGAGAATTTTGCCCTAAGGGCTCAATTTTGCTCTGAGATTGACATATGCATATCATCAAAAATAGAATAATCTATGCATTTGAGGAGCTATCAGCAGCTCCTGTGCAATGCTGTTGCTCTTGGAGATTTCTGACATCCTACTAAAATGTGTGCTAGGCTGAGAAGCATCCTAGGTCTGATGTTTGTACTAACCCCTCCAACAAAAGGGAGATCCTTTGTTATTGTAATTATTCATATTATGGCATCTCAAGCAAATTTAACAAATTCTTTTTATTTTCTATCACTACTACCTTGAGTAGTTCTCATTTTAGGGCCTCCTTAGGCAGGTACTCAGTCAAGAGCTGTCTGGCTGCATGTGATTTTTCACATCCTTTGACGTTCTCTAAGAGCCATCTGCAAAATACGGCATTTGTGACTCTTAGAGCAAAGAGTGAGTTACACTGGTAACAAGAATTACAGTTTCACTGGGGGTGGAATAGTAAGTCAGAGCCCTCTTGCTCCTTTGTGTTCCTAAGTTGAGAAGAAGTTATCTGAGGTGCAGAAATCATCACCTTCCAGTGCATAATATGTAAATCTTCACCTTCTTGTACAGCAAGCCTCTGTGGTCTTTCTTTCCACTTGTTTTCCTTCAGGATTTCCTGCTGGCCTGAATAATATGACCACTTACCTCCAGTGAGCACAAGCTTGGATAGAAATCATCAGTAATTCCCACCGATTTCCCCCACCAGTTCCCATCCCACCTTCCCATTCCCATATGTGCTGGTGGTGAAGTCCTGCTCATCTCAGCTACATTTTGTTTCAGGTAACATCAGCCATCCAGCAGTCAAATTCTGAGTCCAAAGTAAGGTGTCTTGATGCAGTATAGCAGGAGATGGGTGCTGTGATCCACTACTGAATGTGACTGGGCCAGGTGAATAGCTATGGCTCAAAGGGCAGCCTTTCTGTGCTTGCTTTCCACCATTTTTTCCAGCTGCCCTTGTGCCAGTGACTGGTGCTAACATGGCAACTGCTCTTAAACTACTTGTTAGGTGCATGATGCTCAAAACTCTAAAACTGACCAACCCTTACCTAAACCAGATATTTATTAAATGAAAAATTTTTAAAGATTGTCCAAAATGGCACAAAATGAAGTCTCTCTGCATAGTACTAGCAATTATGTGTGTCAGCAGTCAGGAGACAGTGTCATACCACAATAAGCTTTCATTCTGTTTTTTAACTCCCATGCTATGATCCCTCCTCTTGTTGGAAGTTGCAGAGGAAAGAGGTTCCCTTCCTTGATATACAGCAGGAAGAATGGCGGGAAGCCCTTTTTTCCCTTGCTGTGGTACAGGAACAACCGTTTCTCATTGGCAGGAATAGCAGAACCTCCTTTTCATCTGGAGGAGATCCATTTATTTTAGATGAAGACACTGGAGAGCGATTCCCAGCAATGCCTACTGGGTCCTCTGCACCTTCCCTACCTCACACAGCTCTTCTGAGGACATCAAAAGGGTTCTTCAGAGCAATTGGTAAAAACACCTTTAAAATGAATGGGGTGGTTTGTACCTCCCAGGAACCATGCTAGTAGGAATATTGCATTAGTTGTTTAACAAAAGTCAAATGACCACAGTTTGGGAAAGATGGTTTATGTAAACAATAACATACATCAGCCTCAGGGATTGGTTGCAGCTTGGAGTGGGGTACAGCTTGGCCTCCAAATAGATGTTGACTATGTTTCTATGTTAGCTCAGCGCCCAACACTCTCACTAAAGGGGATGGAGGCCTAGTTGATTCAGTCAATGGAGAATGGAGCAGATGCTTAAGTCCTGACTCATGCTGATGTTCTAGGGTACCTGAGATGTCGAAGTGAGGCCATCATTTTTGATGTAATACATATGAGGGACCTTCGGGAGAGGCAGCTGGCACCTCACAGGATACACTAAAGCATCTGAAATGGCAGCCAACTGAGACACGGATCTCCCCATTGGTAGGTGGACACATCATTCTTTTGTAGCCATCTACATTGCTAAACACCTAAGTTTAGGTCTCTGGATCTTGAACAAAATCCCCACTCCAGAGTCAATATGCCATGACTAATTCCTGGAATTTGGTCATGCTGCCTATGACATGTGATATGGGATTAGTCAAAAAAATTCAGTGGTATTCCTTCTGATATTTTAACTGATGTTTATCAAAAGCATAGAGGCTTTAATAAATAATATAAAAAGCTTATCTTGTGAATATGGATAATAATTTTTTCTTGTTTGGATGTTTATTTTAGTCTATGTTTTTGGAAAAATTCTGTTTTTAAATGTATGAATATTTGCAGTCAGTGCACTAAAGTGATTCAGAATGTCATGAAAATATAATTCCAGATCTTATTTGAATCTACGTTCAGGGGCCTGTTTTCTCACTCTACCACCTGCTTCTCTTCACAAATGCTGTAGTGATTCTTAGTTGCTGCTTGGAGCTACAACATGCCTTCTCCACACTCTCAGTTTTGCTCAAGGTAAACCTGAGTCAGAAACTAGTGCTTCAAACCTTTCAACTTCAAAATGCTTCACAAAAATTTAAAACTAATCACAACCATATCCTTCAGTAGGAAATATAACACATTTTACAGGTGGGGAAACGGAGAGAGAGCGAGAGAGAAAATAGTATCCCAAGAGAGCACATAAAATCCTCGATCAGCTTCAGGCCACTAAGCATGCTCTCAGGCAATATGGAAATGTATAAGAGCTATAAAGCAATTAGGAGGGTTCTCCAAATCTGTGCATATGAGAGGTAACTCCTACAGTATGCCCACTGTGGGTACGGTTGGTGGCGCAGCTACGGGATCCTCCCGTGTTGTACCGGTGAACAGGTATGATGGTAGGGCTGGCTGATTGTCATACTCTTCACATCAGCCTCCTGCAATGAAAAGCGTATGTCTGAAGGTCATACACAAAACATCGATTCTTGGAAATATTACCTCGAGATCAACAGTTCAGCATGTATGTGGCTGAAATATGGTTTGATTCCTGGAAATGGCATAAATGCCAGACAGCACTTGTTTCTATACCAGAAAAGCCTTAAATCTTTCACACTAGTATATGTAACTCTCTGATGGTGGAAATCCCACCTCCTCAAGCCAATGAGACAAGTAATGCAGCATCTCTCACACTCCTGGTAGCCACAACAAAATACTGATCCTAGAAGGAAAAGTCTGATACAAAAATATTTTTTGCATTTGTAAGAATTCACTTCATATAAGAAAGAAAAACATATTAAAGCATAAAATTGGATCGCTGAAGCAGCAGAAACCTGCACTGAGAAAAAACCTTAAAGCCAAATAAAGCACAGAAATACAGTGTTTTCTCACAATTTATGCGATGCAGCTGAGTGCATCTGTAGTGGGCACTCCAGAAATCACTTTTCATTAAATCATACTTTTCCTGCCTTTAGTTTTTCCATATGTCATAAAACAATATTGCTTTGCTATCCTGGTCGGATGAGTGAAGTAATTTCTACTAGTGGCAGATGAGACTACAAGCTGCATCCTGTCTCCTATCATCATGGGATCCACTGTACAGGAGCACTGGAGCTTACACTGTTTGGCAATATTGGCTTTTCTACACAAGAGTACTAGGCTGCTCCTTCCCAGAATTGTTGGGCTAGCTAAGGCTCTGTTAAACCCCATATATGCCTCAGGGAACACCTTACATGCTTCAGAGGGGTCCAGGAAAGAAAGTAAGTGAGGGTAGACTACCATATTCAGAAAAGTGCCTGTTGCTTATAAGCATCTTGTTGCTTGAGGACCATTGTCTGTTCACTTACAAAAGGTCAGGAGTGAGCAAGGCTGAATGAATTTTCTATTATGCTGGGTATCTCTTTCATAAACCTGGGGTTCAGCTGGAACTTTCTGAAGAACATGTGGATTGGAATAAAGTCTTTGTCAGCTACTGAAGTCTCTTTTTCCAGGTCAGATTGCTAGCTGCAGACCATCAACATGTTTAGTAACAAGACCTGCATCCTGTGTTAGGGCTGGATTTTGTCTCTCTGCTGACTGAGAAATGAATGTGATGTGACGCAAGAAGAGACAATTTAGTCAATGGAAGCAAAAATCCACCTGTGGTCCTCAGGTCCATGGTCCTCAGTCATATGCTTCTCCCTCATTCTGGAACATGGCATAGCCTATGACCTCAGCCTCATTAGGACTAACTTTACTTCCCCTCCTTGAGCTAATACTTCTGATCATGATGTTCAGAAAAAATGCCTTGAGGGCAGAACAGGGACCTAAGCCTAATTTTTCAAGCATTGGTTCAGTACTGGAAAGCCTATTACCTTTCCTTATTGTATTATATATTTTGAATTTTAACATATCCTAATCTGAGAGCGAGAGAGACAACGTTTGCCTTTTGATAAACATTTTGCTTTCCAAACCTTAAAGATAATAAAACTTACAGTGCTGATGTCCATTTATCTTATTTGCCAACATTAGAAAGCATAATTCTATTTCTTCTTTCAGTAAGCTTTTTTCCTACCATCCCTTTTCTTTCTCTATCTCCTTTACGCTCTCTCTTGGGGCTCAACCTTGTCAGTGTTCTCATTCATTCACATTTCACATTGCTGGTCAGGGTAATGTGCTCAGGGTTATGAAATGTTGATGAATGGCCAAATGAAGTTGAAATGTCATAGACCTCCTAATCTATTGCATTTAATTAGAAATTTCTTAGGAACCCTCAATCCTTTAAATCCTTTCTTGAATGAAAGCTATAGGGAGACACAGTATCCTTTTCTTTGGAAGAACACGAGCAAGAGTAGAAAAAAAGCCCCATGAATTCAGGCTCATCTGGAGGAGGATTGTTCCATGAGTTAAGGCCTGTGCTGCACAAGCAGTTATCTCTGTGCATGAGTTTTATCACAGGACTTTTGGCTAGTCAGTGTTGTCTATATATTACAATTACCAACTTTGACAGTCAGGAGTAATTTGTAACTTTTAGGTATTTTTAGAAGAATGGACTGCAAAAAGCCCCATGAATTCAGGCTCATCTGGAGGAGGATTGTTCCATGAGTTAAGGCCTGTGCTGCACAAGCAGTTATCTCTGTGCATGAGTTTTATCACAGGACTTTTGGCTAGTCAGTGTTGTCTATATATTACAATTACCAACTTTGACAGTCAGGAGTAATTTGTAACTTTTAGGTATTTTTAGAAGAATGGACTGCAAAACCGTGTGTGGAGAATATTGCATTATGGAAAGAGAAGAATCGGATGATACAGTATCATTAGTTCTAAAATTGCTAAACTGTCATTCTGCTCTAAAGCCTGTAATCAGAATGGTAATAATATGATTGGTAAGACCCCCTTCCCTTCCCCCAAAGGCATATTTACAAGGCTTTGCATAACATGTAGCTCAGTGTCCACTCTTCAAAAAAATCTTCTAAAGGCAAACTCTGAGAAAACTTTTAGAGGGAAAGCAACTGACAAAACTCTAAGCTTCCTTTTTAATGTTTCTTTCCTTTAGCCCCGTGCTTTTCAAAAGCTTTCCTGATAAACAAGAAAGGAACACATATTATCCTTTTATTTGAACTGCTTATAGTAGATTAGATAATCTCTGTAATAATCCTGTTTTCACTCAGTCACATTTTCTTTAAAATGGCCCACTGGCAGTAAAAATGATCATGTGTCATCTCACTTTAATGACGAATATGTTTTGAAAAGAAAACTGACATTTGGAAGATTTGTTCAGTAATTTTGCAATTGTGCACGTGTGGTCAGACAGTAAACTTTTCAAGTTAAAAAAAAAAAGGGAAGTAAGATTTTATGACTTGAAATGGTGCTAAATATACAGCTATATCTTCAACCAGTGTAACCACAATGTACTTTGAATGACGTCAGTAAAACCACTCTCTTTTGGTTCCGTTAAGGACATAATGACCTATTCAGGTCCAACTTGAAACAATTAGCTTTCTCAGTGACTCAGGAGAATCTTGCCAAATTCAAAAGGAAAAAAAACGTTAATATTTTTAAGCTACGAGGGTTTAAAGTGATGGATTTGCTCACAGTTGGGAGGAAAAATTTAATCTGACTTCTTGTATTGGATTAAGAAAAGTGCTTCCAGAACCCTGAGTCTGAGGGAACGTTGGCCTCTCATTGGTTTGTAATAGAAGCATTTCTCTTGGAATTTGTAGCTCTGCAGGGATTATGAGAACATGGAATTTGGAGAAGGAAAGTTTGGCTATGCCAGAGAGTTTATTCCCCTGCAAGAGTTGAATATTCCATAAACAGATGATAGACTAGCCCCTACGTGTAAATCCTACTGAATTTACACAGTGGGGAGACTAAAACTGTAGTAGCAGTCATTTAAAAAACATATGAAGTGCGAACACAGAAGTTGAAAACTTTTCTATATATCCTTGCACCATCCTATAGCACGTTTCTGCTGGATTCTAAGGATTTTAGTCAAAACCAAGTGTCACGAGAACCTGCAAAAAAAGATGATGATGTTGATATTATTAATTCATTAGGTCATTCCATAACAGTGTTATTATCATGGTCTAACTTCGTATTGAGCTTTGGCTTGTTAAGCGTTTTAACAAAGTCTGAGAGAACATCCTACCTCTTGGCAGGAGCTCATGGGCTGATGATGAGCATCTTTCTCAGTTATTATATAAAGTCAGCTTTATTTATGTGATTGGGAGACACAGAAAACAATTTGCAACATTATTCACTGGGTCAGATCTCTTGAGGCAGCCTCAGACCTTTTACGAATTTGCAGATATGCCTATGAGTGATGTTAATTTGGAAAATCTTTTGTTATCACCTGGCATATCACTGAGGTGTACAACACATTCAAACACTGTCTTTTAGCAAAAAAAAAAAAAAAAAAAAAAAAAAAAGAAAAGGGGTAACTTTAAATAATTTTCCTTTTTTTTTTTTTTGTCTTTCTCCTGGCTCTGCTTAAAGCTACGCTCTGTTAGGTTTTCCAGATGATGCCCTTCTGTCTTTTGGCAATTCTAACCACACGGAATTTGAAGACTGCCTTTATTTATAATGGATTTTCAGGCTTTTGACAACCTGCTTGGGTCTAGAGTGTAGTTTAAGCCTTGCTCATCATGTTCAGAGATCTGTCATACTGAGCATGGGTGAGAGTCTTAGAAGCAGCAAGCCTGGGATTTCCATGGAGCGTACAATAAAGAAGTAGTCAAGGACAAGCAGAGGGAAATGATATTTTCCCACTTCAATGTATCTGTTGTGGTATTTGTCTGTTTCTCTTTTATACCGAAGGTGTGAGTTTATTTGCCTTTTTTATTTATTACTGTATAACTGATCTTGGACCAGATGTGCTAAGTCCTGCACATCTTGAGAGCAGCAGATTTACTGGATGTGTGCAGACCATCTGCACCCTGTATGTGTAACAGGTCCAGTCCTTCCAAGGACTGATAGATTTACTGAACTTGTGCTACGTGGCTTACACACCTAGGAATGAAGAGATGAATTGCCCCAGTCCTAGTTCTTCTGAGGGATTAGAAAGAAGAGAAATGTATTCCACTGTAGGAAGACTGAGGTTCAAGAGGGAGTGCTTGAACCTTTCTTATCCAGGAAAGTTATCCTGTGAGCTTTGAACAGAAGATACATTCAGTGACTAGGAAAAACCTTCGTATCCGAGAGAGGAGTCTGTTCAACAGTTAATATGGCTTCAGGCTCTATAATCCCCTGAGGCAGCAGAGCAACCTCTGTGGCTTAGAAACTCCTTCAAGGTGTCAGTCTTGTCAGAGTGGCACTTCTGAACCACTGTGCTGGGAAGCCACGGGCATGAGATAGGGTCCCCAGCCTGTAAAGGCTAAGGATGCCAGACGATCGGTATGGTTGAAGACCGTGGAACTGTTACAGCCATCCACTGTGATGGGAAAAGGGCGATGCACCAGGTCAATTTCTTGTACACAAATTAAGGAAGTAATGGATGGCACCGGGAATAAAAAGAAAAGAAGAAAGTACCTTGAGTGGAAGAATGAAGCAATGAAAAATTTCACTGCAGAAAAAGCTCTGGATGTGTGGAAGATAACAGTAGAAGATGTGAATGACCACATACTCTTTATCTGCTTACAAGAGGGAAGACAGAAGATAATAGCTCTGCCTGACAATAGGTGGTACTGAAGACCTGACAGGTTTCTTTGGTTTCCAGTTACTTAGACAGAATTAACCGTGAAAGTGTTCAAGAATATTTTACTCTGAAATAATGAAATATAAGGATTTTTTTTTAGAAGAACATATTAAAAAGGGTGATATACATAGCATTCAAAGTCTCTTGTGACTGAAGAGAAAATTTTGCAATGTAACGGAGCAAGATTCTCATTACAGAGGAGGTTGTGACTGGGATCTGGAACAAATAATTGGAACATCAAGAATTAACACTTGACAAAGGAGCTAGGGTTTTTCAAACTAACCAGTTCCTCAGTTTAGAATGAAGAGGACGATATAATTGAGAATCCAAAACTGTGCAAAGAAAGATGTCTGAGGAAGTTATAATTGGAGTCCTACAAGCGCAACATCTGGGCCTGCAGATGGTGGGAAAATAGCGCAAGCCGTAAACTGGAGAAAGGTATGCACTAGATTACATCACCGTGAAATAGTTTGTAAGAAGCAACATACAGGAGATCAATGACAGCATCATTTGCTCTGGGGGATTCTTCATAAGAGCAATTCATCAGAAGATGAATGGACTATCACCCTGAAAGCAAGTAAGACATTTATTCATTTTAAATTGGTTACTGGTGCACATGATGGCGTGTTGATTGAAATAATATTATCCCCCTGACAGGAAGCAGATAATGGAGAGTCAGAGGAGGCTTACAGGGGTAAGATAATAGCAACTAAAGTTAACATGAGAGTAAATAAAGTGGACAGATAAAGTCTGTATTAACTTTATGGAGAAGAGCATTCATTATGGGATAAATGATGGGTCGAGCCTTTGCTCTCATCAGGACAATGCACTCAAAGGAGAGGACAGGAGGACAATATACCTGAAAGAAAGAAGCATTAGAGAACACCAAGTAGGGAACAAGCTGTCTCTGAGCAGGACACATCAGAGGAGAGAGTCAGCCTCCCTCCAGTTCCTCTTCTTATTCAAATTCCATTCCTCTTAAGGAAGAGGATAAAAAAGAGGATCTGGGTGAGTTTATTACCCCAAGAATCACAAAATGCATAGGAGAATGAACTGTGGGTACATTCTTTGTTCATCTCTAGAGAAGAAAAGAGGGTCAGAATGTTTTGTGTCTGGATAGACAAGAAGAATTAAATAAATACAAAAAAAAAAAGAAAAAAATCACAGTAGTTGTTAAAGGATCATTTTCAGGGAAGTTGTCTAATACCAGAGCTTTTTATATGCTGGATCTATCAGCAGGGTTCTGGCGAATGTCTTTGGAGAAACACAACACGTTTTGTGTGTTTTCTAAGTCTCACTGAGAAAACTCCATTTCTTCAGGCTTCCATGTAGGTTGTGCACAGCATTCCACCTGTATCATCAGGAAATAGAAAAATGTTTTAATAGTACAGAAGGAATTGGGTCACTATAGACAATATTTTAATCTGGGAAAAATGGTAAAAGAAACTGAAATGTCAGAAGAGAATGCCTGGAATCTCTGAGCATCCTGGAACAGAACCAAAGCTGGTGGGTTAGTATGACGCCAGCTAAATGTAAATTTTCTGTAACATAAATAACACACCTGAGAGTGAAAGTTATTTGGCAAGACATATAGGTAACAGTGAAATCAGTGGAGTTGACAAAGAAATAGTAGATTTCATGGAATGATGGATTACATTAGGACAATTGTACCTTATACTGCTGCCTGAATAAGTAAACAGAGAATGCTCCTATACAATGACATTGCCTGACCTTAATAAAAAGTTTAAGCGGTAAAAGGAATTAATTTGAGATGATGGCATGCACAAAACTTTATTTTCCTCAGGTGTGTCTAAGAAGGAATTTTGGTGCAGTCTTCTTGCAGGAGGGTGGTCGCATCTAGAGACCAGTGGTTTATGCATAGTAGATGCTCACAGGAAATGAGAGTTAATAAGCTCAGGTAGAGAAGGAGGCTTTGGCATGGTTGTAAAAGACTTCATGTCTCAGTCATGGGAGGCCTTAGATATTACTATTTTATTAGCTGAAATTGACTGCAAACCACTTATTGCTGTTACTGAAAATGGCCTTGTGAACACTCCAGAGAATTACCTTTTTTCAACTACAAATACATGGTTTGTAAATTGAATCTGAACCTGGAAGAGATTTGAAGATGCAGACACACTCTTTAAAGCATTTGACAGAGGTGGTGAAGTCCAACATTAGCATGCTATGCTAATAAAAATAAACTTTCTGTTCTGAGGTGAGCTAAGGACCATGAGTTTCAGACTGACTACTTAGGATGAGGCTCTACAAAGAGTAATTAAGAATAAAATTATAGTGGCAAAGTCTACATATTCCTTATCACTATTATTAGTGTAAGTAAGGGGCACTACTACCACTGCATGAAATCCTGTTTCAGGAATCTGAACTCCTGAGTTGTTATTAAAAAGTATGTGAAAAGTAGCAATACAGCTCAATAGGGTTTCTTTGGGGGAAAAAAAAATCCAAACCCATCCAAAACCTAAAGGAATTCACTTTCAGAGTTATTTTAACCTAAAATGAACAGTAATATTGAAGAGGCTCTTAAGTTTTGCTGCATATGCCAGAAATAAAGATCAAGGTGTAGGAAAGTGTTGTATTGACGGTACAGAGAAAAAACTGACTGGAGAAAAGTACCCAGACTACTTACATTGATTAAGGAAAGAAAAGTCCAAAGCAGAACTCTATGAACTATGTGCTTACTATTATTCTGACTCCTCTGAGATAATTTTGTTGGGAGATACAGATAAAGAACTGATGATAGACATCAAAGATCTTTCCTTGCCTAATACTTTACCTGACAGCAATGGGCCAGAATTAGGTGCATATGAATATAAGTAGTTTGCAATATTAGCTTAATCAGCTATGTGCTAGCCCCACTGAGCTTCTGTCCAGTGGACAGGTGAAAAGCGATGTGTGGGACAGGAAACAAACCCAGCGTGTTTATACAATAGGTCTCCAGATTTTGAACTGACCAGGAGAAGCAGCTGTCCTATCTTCTGACAGGAGCAGGTCTGATCTTCCAGAGGAAGCGAGACACCACCTCAGACACTTTTGGACAGTTTAGTTATTATTGTGACTTCATGTGTTTGCATTAATAACGTTTTTAATGATAGCTGTCATTACATCTTGCCTTGGAATGGAACGTGTGGTATTTGGGGCTGTGCCTTCAAAGGCCGAGCAGCTTGGCAGGGCACTGTGAGGCTCTTGTTGCAGTGCACAGACAGCTGGATGCAGACACAGGATTATTTCCAGCATCTCTGCTGCCGAGTAGCACTGAAGACCACAGTGGGAAGAGCTACTGAGGGCCAGAAGACAGCTTAGAGGCAACTTGCCCTCTACCTATGATTGATCGGCTAAGACCCTGTGGGAGATAGGCCATTTGCTCATGCTGGCAGAGGAGATGCCAACCCACCCAGAGAGAGGGATTCTGAGAAATCTCTGAAATGGGAACCTCAAGGAATGTCCCTCCTCCTACCGGCAGTCATTCCTGCGGGAAACACCGCCTGCCTCCTAAGAAGGTGGTGAGTCCCAGCGACAGCAATACGAGGCAGAAAAGCTCCTTCTGCCCATTTTCAGGGCTGCAAAAGGCCTTCAGGGTTTGATCCATGGACAGTAGAATTCATAAGGCTTACGTTAATATGAAATAGGCTGACAGGTACTGCAGGTGAGACATTTTTCTGGTATGTACAACTTAACTCTGGCAGGTTGAGATGGTGTGACTTAGTTCCAAGCCTAATAAACCAACAGAACTTGTGTTTCCTATGAATGGGCTCATTCATTTCAATGGCAGTGTGTGTACACA
This sequence comes from Eurypyga helias, assembly GCF_000690775.1. NCBI lineage: Eukaryota > Metazoa > Chordata > Aves > Eurypygiformes > Eurypygidae > Eurypyga > Eurypyga helias. The sequence goes on from NW_010268079.1 coordinate 27,719, forward strand.
TGTGTTTGTGTGTGTGTGCATGGAGAGAGAAGAGAATCGCTCTTTGCCCTTCTCCTCATGGCCTATATCATACAGCATGACTACGTATCCAGTCTATCAACTCCTTCATAAGGAATCTGAAATAAAGAGTCCAAGGTAAGTTTAACAGCTTCATAGCTTGTAATTCTCTTTTGGCCACATTTTGTTTGTCAGGGAGAGCACAAGAATGAGGCCACACATAATTTAACACCTTTCCCCATTTAGAGTTTGTTAGTTTAACTTTTTCTGAGATTATTTTTTTAAAAAATGTTTGTCTGAATTTAGTGGTTGTGAAGGAAAGTGATGGCCCTAAAAACTGTAGTTTTCCTTGCAGAATGGGCATGGGATGAGTTCCAGCAGAGCAAGCTTCCCCATATTACCACCCGGATTTGACCTTGAATGACCTTTTGCAGGGCCCAGTAGAGTCTGTCTTCATATCTTTCCACTTCTTGACCTTTTTGTTAAGACTGATGGCCGGGCTGTGCCAAACGTGGCAGTGCTTCTGGGAGGCTGATGTATGTCCAAATCAGAGCCTGAATTCTTTCACATAGGCCCAGTGTTGTAATAACCTTTCCAATAATAAGGAGGCTGGCTAGCAGAGCTAATGAGACAGGGATCTCAGGGTGAGTATTTCAACACCTGCAGCCATGGAAGTGCCACCTTTCCCAAGGGCTCTATTATTACAGCTGTGCTTAGGCTCTAATACTTACTGGGCCTTGTACAAACCCAGAGCAAGACAGGAAAAAATGTGGGAGGAGAAATGCTTAAAGCCACAACCCCTCCTATCAGATATCTTCAGTAATGGAGCAGAGGCACAGAGAAATAATATAGCTTTCCCGACAAAAGGACTTAGCTATTCCAGTGTCCTGGCTAGCACAGTGCATCAGTACTGCTGTGTTTTGAAGGTGGATGATGAGAATCCGAGCTTACCTCCAGCAAGTACGTAATGGCTCAGGCAGCAAATTTTTACTTTGCTGCATCGCTAGATTTTCATATGTTTGCGGTTTTTTTTTTGAAAGCAAGGTCCCACTCCTGAATTTGCTTCAGCGAAAACTTACTAAAGGGCACCCCATGACTTTTCTTAATAAGGATTCTCCAGTGTAGGCACAATGACTTCAAACCTCACACTGGCATCACCATGGGGGCTGCGTATTGGCCACTGAAAACAGTTTTGCGCTCACTCCACACGCGCCACCTCAAGGTAGAGATGCTCTAATCCAGAAGCCAGGTAGTCTTTACGAGGCTGGTGGGGTCCTCCCGCTTACGCAGTAAGCCCTGCTATATGTGTAGTGCCATGACAAGAAAGCTGCGAGGACCACATCTGAAGCCAATTCATGTTGCATTGACACGCTGATCAGCTTGCTTGGAACGGCACATGCTATTTTCTTCCTGTGCGAGGAAGGAAGGGGAGAGCTGTAAGGGAATATTAGACAGGTCACTGGATGGTCCACAGTAGGGCCTTCATCCTTGGTGCATCAGGGCAAAATCCTGCAGGAAAACACGATCTTTGTTTCTGCTCAACCGAATTATGAGTGTTAATAGTGTTTGGTTTAATATAACATTCAGTATTTCCCAGTAAGATATGACCAAAATCTGAATCTGGAATTTGATTTCAGTGCCTGGAAGCATGATTCTGAGCATGTTTTCTGCTGGAGGTTTGTTTGGGTCTGTGATTAAGGCGGCGACATTTAGACTCCGTTTATCAACCTCCTGCAAAATTCTGGCTGTTTAGATGTAGAAGGTTTGTTGGGCCCATCTCTGTAAAAAACTGCCCTCTTGCACTTAATCTTTTTCACATGGAATCAAAGTTAACAATGGCTAGTGAAGAAATTACTATTATTATTCATTAACTGTAGTCTCTCAGAGGATCCATATGTGCAAAGCAGAGGGAAAAGAATACTGTTGGTTTTTAATACTGAGTCACTGCTACTGATTAAGTGTTTTTTTTCTTTTTAAGAAAAAGAATTTTTTTTTTTTTTGAAGCTTAAATGTCAGGAGAGTTGATTTCCTCTAGGTGCCATAACGTCTTAAGAAAGTTTCAGTCCATCAGGCCACAGTGATATCAGCCAGCACTTGTTTTAAAGGATATCTGTAAAAAATTCATGGTTAGATTCCTGCATCTCAGGTCACAGGAGAGTGTGACTATTAACAAGTTCCAGCTGCTTTATGGAGTTTCACCAGCCATTTGTGGATCTTTATTTTTTTTTAAGGAAATCTTTTAACTGCTTTTTTTTTTTTTTCCTAGAGGTATATTAAACCTTTAAATCTTTTTATTTTTTTAAAGTTCACATTAAATACTCCCTTTGTGTCCATGCTGAGGAAGTCTTTAATTACATTAGTTAAAAAAAAGAAGAAAAAGAAGGAATAGTTCTGATTTTGCTCTCAGTTGGTCTATGATTGTGCCGTCTCCTCTACTCATGTTTTTTGTATTTATTTTCTCAGCAAGATGCCTGTTTTAATACTGCAGCTGATGATCTAAAAATGCGTGAGTTATGTTTTATTATACACAAGCCGCATAATATGGATGGACGGCTCTCCTGTGTCGGCTGAGCTGTGCTGTGCTCGGGGCTGCAGAGAGCTGCTCCAGCCAAGCCTCTTGCCCTTCCATCCCAGGTCCCTGCTGAAGTTTACAGCAGCCTCAGTGATGGTGGCAAGGCAGCACCATCCAGGCACTACCCGAATTCAAGGAGGTCCAGCTGTGGCTCCTTGTAGTCTCAGCCTGCTCCTCTTGCTGGAGCCAGTCCCAGGAGCTTGATGCCACCTAAGGACTGCCTTACTCCCTCCTCCGAGCTGCGCTGCTCAGCGCCGTGCAGTTGCCAGAGCCGGGGCTCAGCACCAGCCAGTCTGTTCTGGCCCATTGCTGTTATTTCAGAACAAGAAAATGCTGAATAAGAAAAACAAACACAACGATGCTGCTTTACTCTCCAAATTTAGGGGTCTAGAATTTTGGCACAAGAATCTTTGTTTGGAAATTTGGGCTCAGATCATGAAGAGAGCAAACACAGTGACTTACTGTAAAATCTGTGTTTGAATTTAAATGAGAGTAGGCAAATGGATTGCTTCGTTTAAAGTTGCAGTATTCAGAAAATGAGAGTCTGCTTGAAGATGCATACCATGAAGAAGCCGCAAGAACGACCCTTTGCCAAGTGATTATTAACAGCAACAAAAATATGTAAATTCTTTCTTGCAGATTTGGTGGTTGCCACACTTCTGTTTATCCTACGTGCATATATAGCCTCCTGAATATATGTATGTTATCCACATCACACACATGTGGGTGTGTAATTACAGTGTGTATATATATCTGTATACACACTTATATATTCTGTAGATGGGGGGCATCATTCCAGGTAAGAAAGACAAACATAGAAGAAAATAACATTTTAGTCAGTATCTATTCAGGATTTTATAGGAAATCTGGGGCATTGCCATGACAATTCCAAAAATGGTTAGTTAATACCTTTTGTATTCTTATAAACATCTACTCGTTTACTGTAGCAGCACCGAAAACTTATTAAGAGTGCTTGTTCAGGCCAAATATACACAGAAAATCTAGAACAATCCTAATTTTTCTGTATAATTATTGTTTTTCTTAACATAAATTTAAATTGATACAAATAACTAAGGTCTAATTACCAAGAAACTCTGCATGTCTACAAAGTTTGGCATGAATTAGGAAATGTACCTGGAACTTTGTAACTCTTATGTAAAATTAATAATAAATGTTTTCTTGCCAACATCAATATGTTTATATTATGGTCATGGGACTCTCTCTGATGCCTAAATTATTTAACACATTAATATTTTATCTCTACTCAAGCCTACTACATAAAGTTGCTGAGTTTGGTATCAAAGGTGGTGGTTCAAATCAAATTGATATTGCATTTTAATTAAAACAGTGTTAGGACACATCTCTGTTCTTACTCAGGCAAAATGTACTGGCATCATCAAATCTTGCTTTTCCTCTGCTTTCTGCTCTGCCAGGTGCTGGCAAGGCTGGAGGTAGGCAGGCATCAGATGCAAATATTGCCTCACTCCCTGCTCCATTTTCTATTTGACACTTTTAGGTTGCATCACTTAAGGCTGTGCCACAGAAGAAAAGGTCAGGGCTGACCCACAGGCCAGACTCTCCAAGCCACTCTCATCATACTATGATATGCATGGGAATGAGACTGCAAGGAGTCCCAGTCCAACGGAAGGCATATCCTTCTGTGTCCTGAAGACACCCTTCCACCACCCTTGGTGTGAGTGGAAGGGAAGCCGTCCTTGGATAAGTGCCTGGTTGGTGAGATTTTGGGGTGGACCAAGGATACAAGGGAAGCTTAGCCTGGGTGTGCTGATAAAGTCCTCTTGCTCTTAAATGAAGCAAAGGACTTTGAGATCTGCTTCAGGTTTTGATTACCTAAGCTGTTCTTTTCCAGGGTCACTTTCAGCCCCTGCCTTCTCCAGCTTTCTGCTGCTCCTGGGTCCCTTTGGATTGGGTGAATTTCACCTTTGGAAGAACCCGATAGACAAAGAGATGACTGTAAGTTACTGATGGGTCTTATGCTTCCCCTTGCTGTAGCAAACAGTCAGACCTTCCCCTGCCCTTTTGGGAGGAGAGGATTTGTTCAAAAAGTGAAAACCTTGCTCTGTCACTAAAGGAAGAAAAGATTCAAAAGCCCAACATTCCCCGTGGAGAGTTGAGCTGACATCTGGCAATTTCCCAATGAAACAGCCATTTTGGAAAATAGTGAGACCAAAATAATAGTTTTTTCCCAGGATAGCCTCGGGCATGACAAATGACTGGCCTGGGAGTTTTAAAAAGTGCTCTTATGATACTTTTGAGTCACATTGACTTAAGACACTTACTTGAGATACCTGACTTTGGGTGATGCTGGCTCTTACACAACACCATAGATGTGCTTTTCTCACTCCGCTGGTGATTGTGGCACAGGGAGGAGAGCTGAATAACTGCAGAAGGGGCAGTTGTCCTGGTCAGCACTTCCCCATGATGGTTCTGAGGTAAGAAAGTTCTTGACCATGTGGTTGCTTAAGCTGCTGCAGTTTAAGAACTGCAGTTAATCATCAGTAACTGATCAATAAGAAAATAATACCTCAGGGGCCTCCAGTATACTCTCCCATGTTCCTTCTGTTACCATCTCATGCCTATGTTCTTCTATACTGCATCATTATCCTAGGTTCATAGATATCATACTACCAGGTATAACTTCTTTACTATAAAAAAAAAAATATGGTTACCTCAAACTATGAAAATCTAACCAGAGGTTTATCAAACTGAAGCACAAATTGGGCAATAGCCACCTTGTCATCAGATGATTGATAATACAGCTAAATCAAAGCTTCAGGCAGGTGAAGACAAGTCCAAATGAAGCCTGAAGAGTCTTGAGACCTTGCAGAGTTAGTGTGAAGCTGTGTCCCGTTACTAACAATTTACTGGGCTATCTGGCAAGATGCTGCCTGTCTTTAAAACTCAAGCCACTTCCAGCACTTTTGTGTAACCACTCTGTAGGCAGCAGGCTCCCTCCTTGGGGGATGAACTGGTGTGTAAACAATGAGTTTCCTTGTGCTCTCTTGTCAGAAAAAGCTCAATCTCTGATGAGCCTTTCTGTGTTCCACTCAATCCCAGAGCGGGGTGAGGGTCTTCCATACAGAGCACCAGCTGCTCTCCCTTCTTCAGGGGTATACACCATCCTGCCATGGGGCACCCCTTTGTTTATGAGTTCCCATACTGAGTAGGATGTTCCCAAATTAATTCACTTCTCAACCTCCTGTGAACATCTTCTGGAGGTCACAGCCATGGCCTGAGCTTATGTTTGCCATGAAATAACATTGCTCTCGATACACTTCTCTGTACTCTGTTTTCTCTGCCAGGTCAGTTCTCCTTGAGGCAAGAGGATTCAGATATCACCTTTTATTCAGCATGAGATGTGCATGTACTACCAAGGCCAAAGGGCTTCCTCTGGATGCCATCAACATATCTTCCTTATTTTCTTTTTCTAAAATGCTGAGGCCAGACCTTTTTACCCTGCTTTATATTCTCTCTGCACCAGCCCCCCTGAGAAGATTCTGGGTCTCCCTGAAACTATGGTCTGTGTTGGAGAAGGACACAACTGTCATCTCTGGTGAAAGATCTAGAAAAAAAGTGTCAGATATGTTAGTCTTAGCTGATCTTTCAGAAATTATGTTTGTATGTTCCAAACTATCACTAGATTTTTTTTTTTTTTCTCCTGCTTATTCCTTTTTGGTGTCACTAGTTTTTTCCTTCTTCACAGGAGATGGCCCCTCAAATGACCATTGTTATTGCTGTCATTGTATTATACTTGCTTTCTTCTTTGCTACCTTGTGCATTTACCTGCGATGTGTCTTCCCCGGAGATATGTTAAACCACGACAATCTGATGTTCTCTGATTTCTTCAGTAGCCTGCTTTCCTGCACCTGCAAGTTCTTTCTCTCAGGAACAGTCTTTTGCAGACATGTTTCCAGACAGATGGAACTCCTTGCTAAAGATTCTTGGTTTGAATAGAATAGAATAGAATAGAATAGAATAGAATAGAATAGAATAGAATAGAAAAGAATAGAATAGAATAGGATAGGATAGGATAGAATAGAATAGAATAGAATAGAACAGACTAGACTAGGCTAGACTAGACTAGACTAGACTAGACTAGACTAGACTAGAATAGAATACAATACAAGGGAATAGAATAGAATAGAACAGAGTAGAATAGAATAGAATAGAAAAGACTAGAAGAGAATAGACTAGAATAGACTAGAACAGATTAGAATAGACTAGAACAGACTCGAACAGACTAAAGTAGAATAGAATAGAATAGAATAGAATAGAATAGAATAGAATAGAATAGAATAGAATAGAATAGAATAGAATAGACAAGGGAATAGAATAGAGTAGAATAGAATAGAGAAGAATAGAATAGAATAGAATAGAATAGAATAGAATAGAATAGAATAGAATAGAATAGAATAGAAAAGACTAGAAAAGACTAGAAAAGAATAGACTAGAATAGACTAGAAC
>NW_010268080.1:0-720 GCF_000690775.1 Eurypyga helias
AAGGAAGACTGAGAGATTATTTTGATTGCAGCATATTATCATCTTCATGGGGAGAAAATACTGTCTTTTCTTAATTTGGCAGGGAACAGTAGAATACAAGCTCATTGGTGGAAGCTGGAACCAGTTGAAATGAAGCATAAAATATTTAGCATGGATGGTGGTCCACTGGAACAACCATTTTCCAAAGGATGTGCTCAGGGAGAACAAATCTCTTCAAGTCCCCAAACCCAGAGTATGTGTATCTGGGTGGTGCTGGGTTACTGGACTCTGTAGAGATGTGCACTGGCCAGACTTGGTGGCCTGAAGCTGTGGGAATATGTAAATTATTAGACCAGACCAATGGACCCTCAAAAATCTTGCTCTTCACACTCCTGACTTTCTGGATCCATCTTTTCCAAGAAAACTTCCCATTTGGGCTGTCTAATCTTAGGTGGGACCTAAAGCTGCAAATATCAATTGAAAGCAATACTATTCCTCTGACATTGCCCCATATGTAATAAGCCTGAGCAGGTACTTGGTGTACAGAAGAACACCAGTCCCAAATATTTTAGCAACTGTCTTCTGTATGATTTTATAGTACAGAAGTCTCCAGAGAAGCCTGCAGATCCTCTCAAAAACAAATTAGCAAACCCATAAAAAGTATAGCACCACTGGATTTTGACAACAATGTTACAGCAGAGACCTCCTGTCTTCCCATGCTTTCACAGAATCACTAAGGTT
>NW_010268081.1:0-1475 GCF_000690775.1 Eurypyga helias
TCTGAGGGCTGCGGAGCGGGCGGGGGGACGGGGGTGTGTGTGCTCTTCTGGCCCTCGCAGGCCTCGTGTGGGATGGGGGCAGGGAGTTGTTTCTACCCAAAACTGCGTTATTAAAGCCTTCCTTCATCCCGACACCGCCGGGAGGCTGCGCCTGGGTCAAACCCGTGCCCTGCTCTTGCACCCGCCGCTGCTGTGCTGGCAGAGCTGGTGCTGCACACGTGTGCAGGGGGAAATCCAGCGGGAGCCGGGAGGCAAATCCAAAAAACACCGAAGCCTAGTGCTGCAGCATGAGGGTATGGTAAGCTGGCTTGATGGGAAATAACTGGCTGTGCAGCAACAGCTGTGGGCTCCGAGCGCCTCTCTCCCTTGGCCTCTTGGAAAGAGATGCAACTGCTTTATTGAGGTCTTTATTGGGATCTTTAATCCTACAAACAACTCTAGAAAGTGTATAGTGGTCAGTTCAGGCAGGTTTCAGTCAGTCGCAGGGGTTTTTGGATAAGCCAGGGGTTAACCAAGTGTTGGATCCTTTGGCCCAAATTGCCTCTGGAGTGACCTTTTCCACACAGGCAATTACAAAACAGCTGGAACACAGGCCTGGAGTATTCCAAGGAATAGTGGGTATCGGGGAATAATACATGGCCCTAGCTAACTGAAATGGTTTATCTCAGGGTAAATCTGCCTGTTATCTCTGCTTTTGTTTCTTGTCTGAGTTGCCTCTCTGTCCCTTTCCCCTCTATCCTTCCTCTCCTTTTCTTAGGAAGATGAAAAGGAGCATGTGATACTGAGCTCTTCCATGGATGCAGAGTGGCTGCTAGCCTGATCTTTTGCCTTTGCCAGTCCTTGGCAAAGAGAAATTTCTTCCAGTTCTTCCGTCAGTCTGGGTGCATGCTGTCATCCCTGCTGAGAAGCCTTATTTTATCTTGACAACCCTATTTTAGGGCCTTGTTTGATGAACACTTCTTGTGGTAGCAGGTTAGGTAGATGCTCCCTCTGGCAGCTTCCTTGCTGTGCTCTGAGTTGCAGTGGTGGGACCATTCTGGAGCAGTTTTTCAGCCAGGTAACCCCTGATGGGGATTGTTCCATCTCTCCCAGCCCTGTGTGACTGCACAAGCAGTTGGAGTAGCACAGCTAAAAGGCAGCTGAGTCAGCAGTGGGGCTGCCATGGGAAGCAGTGTTTGCTGAGGTGTGCTCTGGTGCTTCAGCTCTGCAATTCTTTTCTCTGTGGGAGCTTTTGCAGTAATATTTTCCTTTGCTTAATGGAGCATTTTGGATAACATATCTGAACTAATAAACCAGCTTATGCGTTTGCTTGCTTTTTCTTTAAGGCTTACTGTTTCTTGCTCAAGGGGTTTTAACTTCATTAATGCTCTCAGCAAAATCTTTCCCTTCTCTGCATCCTCTGTAACTGACAGTTTGCCTCTTGCTGGGCTTTACAACTTGTTAGCTGATTTTTATTTTTAATCTCTTCATTCCTG
>NW_010268081.1:1493-11536 GCF_000690775.1 Eurypyga helias
TCTTGAAGCTTACAACTACACTTCTAAGATTGCTTGTCTATTACAGCCTGTTCTTTTTTTTTTTTTCTAAAAACAAAACAAAACAAACTTGATTGAGAAACACTGCTAGTCGAGAGAAATGCACATATGCAAAAGTCTTAAACTCCAGGATACAGTAATTTCACCCTGCTGACCAGATGACATGATCTCCACAGAGCCTCACAGATGCAACAATTCTGTGATGGATGCAGGATGTGACTTAGAAATACGCCTTCCCTGCGGCCAGTTTTCTGTGTGATTATACTTGATGGTATTTCTTGAAGATTGCTCCTCAGGATCTGCCTCTGACCTCTCTTGGATGTGACACTGGACTAGCTGTGCCCCTGACCTCCTTCAGGGTGATAATTTCTGCCGTTGCACTTCTACTAGCTCCTTTCCTAACTTCTGACAGAAAATCAGGACATGTAACTTTTGTTTCTGACACACTTACCTGCCCCTTTCCTCTTTCTGTGCATTTTCTTGCTCCCCATTGCTTTGTATTGAGAGTGCTTCTCTTGTTTGACACTCCCAAACTCTGTTCCTCGCTGTCTCCCACAGCAGTTGTTCCCTGCAAAGGGACAGTCTGATGGGAGCAACTGTTGAGCAGCAGCGTAGTGTGATAGGGTGTGGGAGGTTTCAGGTATGCTGTTGAATGGGGAGGTGGAGGTATGCTAACCAGGCAACATTTCCTTGCCTCTAGGTGCCTTACTTCCAATTGGGATTCTTAGCCTTAAGCTGAGCAGCCAAGGTGAATGGTGTAGAGGGAGGTGTGAACAACCAAGAACGATATCCTGAACAAGATCTTGCTAATAAGGAGCTGCTTAGGCAGGGCTTAACCTTCTTCTGGGAGATGGGGCTTTGCGTTGGCTGTAAGAGGGTACAGAGGTGCCTCTGCCTTTTCCCCTCTTGCCCCCTCTTTTAGGAGGTAGAGCATTCAGTTGTGGGAAATTCAGTTTTTGTTCCCTCCTCTGTCTTGAGTATTTGGGTACTAAGTATTAGCAGCAGGAAGGACAGCTGAGGGCTGGTCTGCGTTGCTTGGGATGAACACCATACACATTGAGCAGCGTTCTTTATTGTTGACACTTGCTGAACTGGGACTTGTGTGGCTGTCCTCTGCGAGTGACTGAACAGCTTTAGCAGGAGTGTTGATGTCAGGTGAGTGTGCATTTTAACGATCTAAGCTTAGGCCCGAGATACATATAAAGGCAGCTGGGCAGTGCTGTGGGCTGTAGCCATGTCCTCCTCTGACTTCAGTTCAGTGGGGACTGTGCACACTGAGCAGAGCACCCCTAATAGAGCTGTGGGTCTTTATTCTGCTTATGGAGAGAGAAAGCAGAAGAACATACAAGTGACAGAAACCTGTAGAGTGGGACTACAGATTACCTGGACAGTGGTTCGTGCACTAAAAATGTTACTGGATTTTTTCTACATTGAACAGCTGCTGAAGACGCAGGCTCTCCTTGGTTTCCACCTTTGTGATGTTTGCATTTGGCTTTTCATTTTGGCAGCTGTTTAGCACATCCCTCTCTAAACAAACACAATAATGAAGCTGTGTACTGTTGTAGGACTGAAAGGAACGGATTATTTCTTGCAATTGTTGGAGTATTCACTGGTTTACTTCAAGGCAGGGAGTAAATAGGAAGTGTCCTTTGTATGATTAAGAGTGAAATGCAACACTGGTGGGTTCTGGCCATGATGCCAGTCTCTAGTGAGTTAGAAGCGTCTCTGGTATGAACAACTGTTGGGAAAATACTTTTTTTAGAACTATCTGTTAAACATGATAAAACAGTTGTTTAAAAAGGCATTAAATACAGAAATATTTTTTTGTTTAAATTTCATTTAGCCAGTCATGTACCAGGATAATGTCATACCTTTGATTGCTGGGACAGTTTCTGCATGCATATTTTTAATTTTGATGTGAAACCTATTTAAACATTTTTAATCTTAGAATGGCATCTCCTCTTTTAAAATATTTAATCAGGTAACTGAGAAGGAAATACCCAGAGGCCTGTTCATTCTGTGTATGTATAATCCATATGTAATAGCTTTGTAGTTATAATGCTGCTCTATTTTTTTCAGGTTAGCACTGTTGCTTATGGTGCTCTGTCTGACTTTGGCATCTGCACACCTGTGATGGAGCATGGCCCTGGGTAAAATAGCTCGTCTAGACACCATAGGCAGGACCTGACACCAAAAAGCAAACCTAAGTCTAAGCAGGAGATAATTAATTCTGGTTAACTGTGCTTTAAAACTGATGATATCTCCTGTTGAGGGGGGGTGGGAGGGAATATTTACTGCAGAAAGATGAGAGAGAAACAGCACCAATTATGGCATGTGTCTTTACTCCCCTTCTTGGAGAGATTAGCTCTTGGAGCTTAAAACTGTCATGTTTAGGGAAGCTGCTCTGTCTCTTTCGGGTGGAAATCTTGGTGGTGGACTAAGTACTTCTTTCACCAGGTCTGGGCTTCTGGCACAGTCAGATTTAAGATTGTTTTTGTGACCCAGTATCCTGCGGGCTTTACTGCTGCTTGCTCTTGGAGCTGCCTCAGGTGGGGAGCTGGAAGTGGAGCTGTGCCCAGCCATGGTGCTGGGTTGTGGGCTGTGAGGCAGGACAGGCCCAGACAGCTGCTGTGTGCAGCTGCTCATAGTGTGTGGGAAACTGCTTGGTCAGGTACACAGAGAGGCCAAAGGGTGGGAGTCCTCCCCTTGGGCAGCTTGTGGAGCAGGATGGCTTGGAAGTACCTGTCTGGTCAAGTAGGTCCAGTCAAGAGAAAACAGCAGTGCACAGGGCACCCTGGCTTGGGGCTGAGACATGTCTTCTGTGGAGGGGCTCTAGGTTGCAGAAACAAATCCAGAGCCTTGAAAAAAATGGTCAGAAGCAGATTTTGGGTAAGGGACCCATCTCTTACGTGGTGTTGGCCTGGTAGGGCAGTTGGCACCTCGCACCATGTACAGCGTTGTTGACTTGCACTTAAAATGCAGCCTAGGCTGTTGGGTTTGTGAAGACAAACACTGGCTAGTTTCATTCTGCTAGAATGAAACTTCATGCTGGTGGCAGGTACTCTGGTGGACTTTCAGCACTGCACATGAATACACACTTAAAGCTTATGGGCATTTTTCACACCTCCAAAGAAATAAACCAGTCTAATCGGTTGGGAGAAGTTTCTCTTCTCCAGCCCAAATCCTGAGGGGACACAGTTGAATTTCAAGAACCCTACCAACCAGCCAGCACTGAGATGAATTAATTATTTGTTTTAAGTAAGCCAGGGTCTCATCTTGTGCAAACGGATGATAACAGATGGCACCACTTTGTGTAGGTGAGGCAGGGCCTGAACGCAGAGGGAAGAGAGAAGACCTCCTTGTTGGCAGTGTGGCTCTGGCTTTCTGACTTACAGCAAAAAGATTTGCCACATCTCAGTTTGCCTGCCTGTAGAGCAGAGATAATATTTTTCATTCCCTGGAGGAAGATCACATATGTGAAGGACTTTGAAGATAAAAAGCACTCTATACTAGCTATTACTGTTGGCTTTACAGAAAATCAAAGCATGTTGTATTAGATAACTCTTACACTGTGTATCTTAGAGCAATTCACGCGTATCTAATAATCAAGAACTCAGAATTAGCAGTGTGTTGCCAATGCATGGGAAGTGGAGCTGTGAGAATGTCCAACTCCTATTTTTAAGCAACAGGTAGGAAAAGGTACTGCTAATTCTTGCAGTAGTAAACTTTTTTTTTTTCCTTCAAGCTTCAGCTGCTGGAGTCATGTGAAAGACTTGGGCAGCTGGGGCCAGAGGGGAAAATGTCACCTTTCACAGGATTTAATGACACCAATTGCTGAGTGGAATTGTCATGGTTTAACTTGGGCTAGCAAAATACCACGAAGCTGCTCTCAAAAATCCCCCTTCCCTCTTCCAACGGAGGGGAAGAACTGGAGAAAAAAGAAATAAGGAAGCTCATAAAATTGAGATAAGAACTATTTACTAATTAAATTAATATACACAAATACTACTAATAATAAATAATTAAAACAATAGGAAATAAAACATGATGCAATTTCTCACCACCCACTGACCAGTGCACAACCAGGTGCTGAGTAGTGAGGGTCAGATCCAGAGAGCCCGAGACCTGTTGCAGCAGATTCTGAGCGAACCCTATCAGCAATAGCATGGCTGGGAAAATTAACAAACCCACCAACTCCCTCACAAACCAGCCAGCACAGGAGTTAGCAAAGCAGCTAACGCAGGAGTCAGGGTGAGGGTTAGCAAGTGTGCGGGAGCGAACGAGAGAGGGTGAGGGAGAGAGTAATAGCTCTCGGACCCCTCCTCGCCTCTACCCCGAGCATGACGTACTGTGGGATGAAATACTCCCTTGGTCAGTTTGGGTCAGGTGCCTGAACTGTGTGTCACCTGCACTGCCTGTAGCCAGACAGCGAGAGCTGGGAACGCAGCTGCAGGATCAGAAGCGGAGAAAGACCTTGAATTCAGTGCAGGCATTGCCCAGTGCCAGCTAAAACCTTATCAGTGCTTCTCCCTGCATCCAGGAACAGCTTCCTAGCAGCCAGGGTAAAGAGTTAACTCTTTCCTGACTGAACCCAGCACAGGAATCCTGATGCTTAAAATGTAGTTAGTAGTAATGACTCAGCCTACTATAGGAGTCTTATTTTGGTGATCGGATGCCATGTTGTTTTGATTTAGGTGAAGGAATATTGCCATGCAAGCTTGCTGTATTCATTAGTAATGTGCACGTTGTGAAGGGAAACATGGTTCATCCTGCTCTTGAGATAATTTGCCTATAGCAGAGGATTTCTACACTTCCAGTTACCAACTCCTGCCCAAACCTATATTGGAACTATCTTGTTTTAGTGTAAGATAATGTAGTTGTGGTTCTGTAGTCCTTTCAGGTCTGTTTATAAGATGAGGTAGGGTTGGTACAGACATTATGCTTTTATTAGCCAGTTGACACAGCTCAAGGAAGAATCAAACCTTCAGATTGTTTTTGTTTCTTAAAGATTCCCTGTTTTTTGTTGGTTTGTGGGGTTTTCTGTGGGTGTTGTGGGTGGTGTTTTTTTTTTCCTTTGACAATATTAGATGATCTGATAAGTTATCTCTCATGGATAAAATACTAAAAGCCTCTGAGGTAGCACAAGTCTAGGGCAGAAGTTACCAACTCTTAAAAAGTAGTTCTGTGAGTATAGATCGAAGAATTCCTGTATGGACATAACGGGAGGAGAAGACACCTGTAACCATATCTTGTTTGTCCATGTGGAGTATAGGATCTAGCTGATAAGGTTAACATAATGCTACTTTCCTGTCTTGGAGCAGGAGCTCAGAAGTGGTAAGACTGTAAAAATGAGTAACCTATCAGAAGAGGTTGCTCAGTTGGACTGTCTTCTGCTGGCTGCCTGGGCAAAGGCTTTGCCCTTGCTGTGGGCCCTGAGCACCATCAGGGAGGTGCTGGGTGTGTACCCTGTTCCCTTTGTAGGTCATCATACCTTCTTGCTGAAACAAGAAGGTATTGGAAGCTGCTTGGAAACTGTGATTACTTCTTCACTGATGCAGAGCTTTCCTGTGGCTGTTTTGCAGCTGAGGCAGCTTTTTGGGAGTGCCGTGCCTGCTTTCCCTCCAAAGTTTTACCTGATAATGACAAAGTCTGTGGCAGATGAGAGACAGTCTCAGCTGGAGCAGTACCTTCAGAATGGTAAGCTTGGCTATAACCACCTCGTCAGCTTTTATACATAGGGCTTAAACCTTTGGGGATGTGTGTACAACTGTGACTGCAGTGTGCTTGCCTTCTGTGCTGAGCTGAGTAAGGGTCTATCAACAAGGCTGGGGCTAAGTGCTGCAGCCCTGCCCTGTTCTGTCTGTTGGTGCACTGCCTCTAGAACAGCAACATATCTTATTTCTCTTATTTCTGAAGCAGCTGCTTTTCTGCAGCTTTCCCAGAATGTGAGAGTGCAGTTTTACACTAAACTTAAGCCAGCTAGGCCTTCTGATGGCAGGCTGTAGTCTGGCTGTTCTCTGCTCTTCCTGATCAGTGAGCTGAGCCAGCCACTCACCCCTGCTGCTTCCTAGCTGCCAGAGCTGACATGGCACTGGGTGTGAGAACTCGTGACTGATTGGTGAAAGAGGCAAAAAAGACCAGCACTTGGACTGGTAGAAGTGTAACGTGAAACTGGGCTCTGCATAAACCTCTTTACTTCAAGGGTTTCCAGGCAGTCTTGTGAGAATTATAGGAAGAATTTGAAGAAAAGTTGAATCTTGGGCATGATGTGTTGTGTTTATAAACCGGGTCTACAGGATCTCTAGAATGCATCTTGTGAACTTCATGTAAGCCAAGAAATAAAAAAATACAACCATTTCAACTACCCAAAAAAAAGGGTGTGTGAGGGGCTTGAAGAGGTTTTGTACTCTGGCCTCAGGTACTTTGTGCCAAGACTTACAAAACAAATGCGAGATTAGTCTTTAAAATCATACATAATGATTTTTTTTATCTTTTTCACTTCAATATTCAACAGCTCCTCTGAGTTACTGCTCAGGAGTGACCATGGAGTTACGTGGCCAAAAATCCTACTGTAGTCTTGCTCTGAGAGAACAGCAATGCTGCATGTAGTTAGCGCTGCTCGTTGCTTTGAGTGATTTAACAACAGGCTAATACAGGTAGCTGTGCAGGAACCAAAGGCTGAGTAAAGTAGCGCTGCTGTTTTAACCAACACTTACATTATATACATCTTGATTTTTAGATGCCCACCACTTTTTTTTCATCTTTTGGCAAAGTTTGGTTTCCTCCCTCCCTGTTTTCCTCTTGCTTTTCAGTTACTTTGGATCCAAATATTACCAACAGTGATGTCTTCGTAGGTTTTTTCCGAAAGCTACAGCAGGTAAGTTTTGAATTTTTCAGCCAAATAGTTTGTGATGTAAAAGAGTTGAAATATTATCCTACCTCCTGAGTTCAAGCCTTCCTTTGCTATCTTCTTTTCCTTGTGTTCTTAGCTTGGACTGGCTTGTAAAGCAGCAAGTTCCGATGATAGAATGCTCTCTCTGAAGCCTGGGTGGCAATAATAATAGTATTGCTGTTTTTTGTCCACGTACAAACTTGTTTCTCACATGGAAAGAACTATTTGCTTTGTTTTTATATCCTGTGGCATATCTGATGAATCTTTTGCCTCTAAACAGTTCCCAGAAGAGTCTTTGTGAGAGCTCAATAGAAGGATTACACATGCTCTTGGATTTTGCAACTGTAAATGCTTTTTGGTAGTGTCAGTGCTTTAGACTGATAAGTGTATTGATGACTGCTGTGAAAATGTCATGTTCTCTTCTCTGGCAGCTGTACTGATGGGCAGAATCTGGCATGTATTTGGGTTGTTGCAACCTAGCTGACTTTTTAAATCCATTTTAATGTGGTCCGTGACATGTATGATCTTTCTTTGTCAGGCTTGGAGCCTGGATAGCTCTTGCTTGTGTCTGACTACTGCAGGGTGCTGTATGTCCCTTTTCTTCCCTTACCTCCTCTCCAGCTGCTGTGGCTTTTATGAGGATAGTAGTGTTTTGGAGCAGGTGGGTGCAGTGTGATTCCAACAGCATTTTCAGCAAGGGGATGCTGCTTTAGTTTTCTGGGAAATGCTTGGTGTGCTGCTGCAACCTTGCTTGCAGTGAGTTGTTTTGAAGAAAGGGGAGACTTTGGAGGACTGAGTAGGAGTTTTGTGACGTGAGAGCTCTTCACTTGCTATGTGTGATTAAGGTATGTAAGGGTGGGGTGGGGTGGTGGGGTGTCAGAAAGGCTATAGAAAATAGTGTGAGGAAGTATTCCTAACAAATTCTAGAAAGGTTTTTCCTATATACTTAGCAATAGAAAGATACAATTTATTTACAGTCTCTTAAATTCAGACCTACTGAAGTGCTCAAGAATGAAAAGCCCTTTTCTCCTAAGGGATTTCTTTTGTGAGAGGCAGTCTCTCTTTAGTTCTGATCCAATGCCTGTTATAGCCCTACAGATAACTCCCAGCAATTACTGCTGAGTCTTAACTAGTCTTGATGAGACTGATAACAGGACTGCTAAAGAAAGTAAAATCCATCAGGAACGCCTGCAATTTGCCCTCAAACATTGCCAACTGACTTTGTCAAAAAAAAGTTCTGGCAGGAAATAACTCTGCAAAATGCATGTTTGGTGTGTTTAAAGATGCCTTTTGGCATGCCAGTATGGTGGATTTGTCTTAATGTACAATCAGAAATGATGTTGTATACTTGGGGTTTTTCTTTACTGCAGGCCCTTTTGGTGAGGATGGGTGACTTGGTAAGGACATATGTAATGCTTGCTTGATTCACAGGTTATGCACGTGTGTGTTTGCACTTAAGGCATGTGACTGTGCAGCCAAAAGCAGTCAGTTATTTTGTGGAGTTCCAGGTAGGCACTGAATCATACCTTAAAACTTAGTGTAAGGTCAGTACATTCTCAAGACACTAAATTAACCTGAATTTCTGTTCCATGATGCAATGGATTTTCACACGCGATCTTTAGGCTTCCTGCTTGGCAGAGACAGTAGTTCCCCAGGTTTTTTGGTATACAATTTAAACTTAAAACGGTTGTGCTTATGTAAATTACTGGTTTGTGATACAAATAGTAGTGCTTTGTGTTCGTTCATTATGGCAAAGAACAAACTCCTAAGAGCGATCAAGTAACTCTGTGGAAGACAGGAGTGCATCCACTGCCATTAGCTGTGCACAGTGCCTTTAATTGGTGTAACTGACGGCTGAATAACTATTCATTTTGGCTATTAAAGGATCTCACTCAACCAGCTGGCTTTGTTGTTCGTGTTCCAGTATTTATTGGGATACTGTGACTTGTGAGATGTTTTATGGCAGGGTGAGGGGCATTGAAAGACATGAAATTCATCCTTAAAGCACCTGCGTATTGTTCTTTCCCTCTCCATTATTGAGTATGTGTAGGCAGCACTTAGCATCCTACGTGTTGCTTAGGAGTGAAAACGTAGGTCTTCAGTGTTACTGCTGTTTAGTGCTAAAACCTGGCATCACCCCAAACTTGTGCTTATGTTACATTGCAAGAGGGATTAATGACAGATTTGAGAATAAAACATTAAAATTATGAAATAGGATGCCCATTTTCTGTAAGTGACATGGACTGGCTTTGACTAGTCAGTCTTGGCTACCTGGAACAAGTTAGTGCACACCTGTACAAGCAGCCTGCCTGCCAGCTAAGGTGGGAGAAGTAGCAGAGGGACTGCAGTGCAGGTGGTGATGAACAGGAAGCAGTCAGCCACTCTTCTGCCACCACAGCTATTGACTGACCACAGATCTGTCTGCGGCTAAAACCAGTGCAGATTTTATAATAGAATGAGAAGATAGGACACCAGAGGTGGGGTGGGGGTGTCCTAAAAACTACTGCTGACTTTTTTACACCTTCACTTCTGTCTTTCATTATGAGAGAGAATAGAGCTGTCCTCTCAGGTAGTCTGCTAGTGCTTGCTTCATTTTCCTGGATTGTCTTAAAACAAGCAGTATTTAAGTTTCCAGCTGAAGATAATTGTATATGTCACTGCGTAAAATAGAAGATGCAGAGGAAAAATCAAACTGACTTAAGACATTTTAGTCCTTGTACTACGTTTTGCTTCTGAATGGGGTTGTGAAGAGTGTGCCAACATGGTACTCCCTGGAGAGGGAGTGCTGTTCAAGGGCCATGGCTTTACTGCAGCTGCCTGACAGCGTTGAACACTGCTCATCTGTATCTGTGCTCAGCATCACACCAACCAGCTATATCCCCCTGATCATATCTAACAGGGCAAACTTCTCAAGTGGGGGCAAGCCCAAGCAGGTTAACTTTGCTTTCCATGCTCCTGGTTTTGCCCAGCACCACCTTTACCTGTTGCATAGGTTCTTATGGTCTGTTGCTTACAGCAGGCTTGCTCTGGCTGTTTCCCCAGCAACATAACCTCGTGGGAGAAGTTCTCAGGGGACAGTGGGGCTCGTGACACATGGGGAAGCAGCTTGGCACCGTGGATGCTTTCCTCAAAA
>NW_010268082.1:0-8962 GCF_000690775.1 Eurypyga helias
ATTCTGTGATTCTATGAAATACTTTGGAAAAACTATGGAGAAAGTAATACTCGTGAAGAGGGGTAGGTGAAGGGGAATGAAAAGCTGAGACAAACTTGCCCTCTGTATGGTAGCAGCAAGTGAACCTTGGAGAAGAGGAGAGTGAAACATTGTCCCTTCCCCCGGGCAGAGCTCTTCTGCAATGTGCTCTGTTCTGCGCCAGGCCTGGGGTGACATGCAGCTGGCAGTCTCAGCTCACTGTACGCTGTCTTCAGCACAGTGTGTCTGCGTAGTACATGCACAGAACACAACCACAGAAGTTGGACTGTGCAAGGGTAGTTCAGAGAGGACTGCTCTGTCAACATCCAGGTTTCTATTCACTCCACTTTGGGGTATTTATGGGAAGATCATATAAACTACATAAGCATACACCCCAGCATATAAAAAACTTGAAAATCTCAGCTGTAACTCCATTTTAATTACAAGGTTGTGTTCCCTGGGAAAAAGCATGAACTTTACAACGTTCTCCTAAACAAATACCCATTTCTATCTAAATTAACGCACAAGCAAAAAGGCTGAAATGTTCTTCTTAAGCTAAAGAACACTGAAATTAGGGTGTAAGTGCAACCGAAATTCCCCTACCCTGGGGAAATCTCTCTTGTGCTCAGAGGTGACACACTGTTTTTAGGACCATGACACGAGCTACGTTACTCCTAGTACATTTTGATCGAATTTTCGGAGGCAAATGTTTGCTGCTCACATCCAGCACAACTGCTCCTCTGAATGCTCGGCAACTTTTAGGAGTTCATTCCCTCCAGGTTTGGTTTGCGAGAGAAAAGCTTCTCTTCCAAGTTTCGGCACGGAATCAACGTGATCTTTGATTTGCATTTGGTAGGAGAAAAATCACCTCTGTTTAATCTCCAGTTACATGCCTCTATTATGACCTATTCTAAACTTATCTCCTGGCATAGCAAACGGAATTTCACTAGATGCGTAGATAGATATTGGACACCTTGTTTCCACTTTGAGCTCAGCAGGGAAGGTAACACTTACCCCTGTTAGTACGACATTAAATCTACAGTAAGTTTTGTATTTCCATTCCATGTTTTACTTCCTCACACCCCTTTCTCTCCACCTACCCGTGTCCCAGAGAACAGCAGAGGCCTGTGCCTCTTGCTGGGTAGCCTATTCCGACAGCTGAGCCACAGGAGGTGCAGCCCTGCACAGACGGAAGAGGAACAGAGTGTGCAGAGAACCTGCGAGCTAATGAAAAATCCATTTTAGGTCACGCTGTTTGACTAAAGAAACAGGAAAAAAAACCCCAAAACAACCCATCACATTAGTGACAGTTAAAGCAGTTACCAAGAGAAACCTATTCCCCAAGAAATACGGTGTAACTGTGTACCAAAGAACTACACACACGCTACTACTAGCCCCAAAGCATTCTTATTAAAAAATCTCTGACTTGGCTATTCAAGCAACCATTTGCCATCAACCGAATTACTAATGTGTATTTTAGATAAGGGGAGTATACAAGATTTTATAGTCACTAAGTACAGAGCTCGTGCTGCTGATAGAGACTGCTTAAGCTCTGAAGAAGAAAATAAAAAACACTTACCACTGTGGGGTTACCGCTGCTGATCAACTGGCTGACTTCATGAAAAATGCTTTTGCAGTCGATTGATTTGTCTAGTGATCCCCGTTTCACTATCACCGCTACTGCTAATAGAATCTGCTCCCGAACGTACTTCTGAAGGCTGTAAACAACATGGCAAAAATAGGTTTGGAAATCATTTTGAACACAGCTATGCAGTAAAATTTTGAACTCATTTCTTTTTCAAACATTTTGAAATTGGTGAAGGAAAGCTGACGACTCCACAAAAGACAACTGAGGGTTAAGAACGGAAGACAAATTATTATCAAAGTGGTCTTCCACTGCCGCCCTCTGCAACGAAAGGATAACCCAGGCTTCATGCAGAATCCTGCATGTTCAGAGGTGTTTTTTCCACACTTACTTAGGCCTTTGTAAGACATAGGTTAGAAGGAATGTTCGCAGTGACTCGATGCTAGTTTTTTCCAAGAGAATCCATTCTCTTACAACTGCTTCCATTATCGCTGTAGCAGCTTGAAAAAGGACATAGTCCACTTTACTAGTTTCTGTGGGGAAAAACAAAGGCAGTTTGAGTATCAGAAGACCCAAAGGTATTCAGCTTATATGTATTTCTAACAAAAAAAAGGAATTAACTATTAATTTATTATTAAATGGAATTTTGTTGCTGTGAAATCAGATGAAGAATTTACACCTCAAAATGGAGGGAAAACCAATAACTCAATTATCAAATTGTCCAATATTACTTGAGTCAGAGATTCAGGGGAGGAAATGTTGGCTGCACAAGGACACCGGCCAAAAATCAAGAATAAGAATGCTAACACAACTCTGGACAAAATGTACATAACAGATTTAATCACAACACATTAAGATATGATTGTCAGGCAAGACAGAACTGAAGATTCTTCTATCTTTCACAAGCTTGCCTTTGGAACCAACAGTGCATAAAATTCCATATATTTTATGGATGGCAATAAGCAAGTCCACTTACACATAAAGATAACATTTGTGTTTAATTGTTACTACAGAAGTTTTACAGACTGGCTTATTTAAGGTATTCTACATTATGTTCAAGCTTCTGTATTTATCTTGAGGAATCAAAATATAACTTTCTAACAAAGTGTAGGCATCACTGGCCCTTATTATCTGAATATCTGACTGTTTTGCACATAGATGCACTAAAGAAGCTAGAAAAAGAAATTATGGAAAAAGGCGACAGTTTGTGTGACTACAAAACATAATTTATGAATAAACCAGAATCTTAATTTAATGTATATGGCGACAGAAAGCTACAGATTTTTTTTTTTTGTTGTTCCTTTGATTTTAAAATTTTTAACTCAGAAACAGCAGGTAGTATCTTGGTAGCCAGTTTCAAAACATTCTGACCTCTGTAGGAAACACAGAAAGAGCATTCAGAAGAGATGTAGCTTTTTCTGCATAAATTATGGAATGGTGAAATAAAATTCCTGAACAAGCAGTGGAGTTTGAGCTATGGTGGGCGACCTGCCAGGACTAGAAAAACTGGGTTTGTTCAAGAAAGCTTCAGTCAGAGGATGACTAGCTTTAAATCACTACAAAACAAACTTTCTTCCCCTGATTATATACACACAAGTTCATAATATATATTTCCTTTATATGCAAGTTCTATATCCAAAATACCAGCCAATTAGCTAAAATGTTTTTAAGTGATTTAATCAGGCTCGAAATCTAAAGACTACACACGTAAACATGCTTAAATCAAAATAAACCACCTTTACATCTACTTAGCTTAATTTGGAAAATTAAATAACCACTTAATTGAAAGATTAATATTTATGTCGAACACACACAAAAATGAGCCAGATTATTCCTGCACGGGTATTTTAATTCTGGCATTTACTACCATCTGGGTCTTTGGCTTTTCAAACCGTACAAAGCTCACACAAAAAGAGAATGCTATTAAAAAAGGAGGATGGAATTTCTCCTTTGTGTCAAGTCCTGCAGACGCACAACTGCAATCATTAACAGCACAGACGTCCACAGCTCCCTGTAAGCTTATAACTAGTCAGAGCACCATTATCCTCTACATGAAGTTACTAAAGAAAGACAGGATGAGTTTTGCCAGTACATTTAAGAGCTATAAGCTTACAGCAGAAGAACGTAGTGCCTCATGCTTCCTCAGTTCAACTCCAGGTTTCTAAAGAAACTGTATGATAGTGGCTGTTCCCCGTTTCCTTACACTCATCATCGCCATTGCTTCCCGTATCGCTAATACACCCTTCTTTCCACAAAGACCACCAACACCCTTGTGATCTCTCTCTACTTCTAGTCTAATTCCTGTCTTGACCTTTTTTCTGCACTCCTCTTTCTTTTTCAACCCATCTGCTCTGATTCTGGTTCCTACCCACCCTCACCTGCACACATCCCTTCAGTACACTTTAACTCTCATTCACCATGAACAGCTTGTTTCCCCTCCTGGTTCCTGATTTCATAACCCCTGCCTCTCCCTTCTCACCTCCCAGGTATTAGCCAGCTGTTCTTTCTGTCCAACCTGTACAAACACTTACTCATGAAGCACAAAGTTTTGGGAAAAGTCTCTCCTTGCCAGGTTCCAGGATCACAACTGCCTACTCGAGAAGCCACTGCCAAGAAAAACCTGCCCCATGTGGAAACATGCTGGTTTCTCAGTGGTGATAGCACATGAGCACTTTAAATATTCCTAGACATCCAAAGAGGTGTTAAAGCCAGGATCACATTCCTTCCGACCAGCCACATTTCAGAAGAAAAAAAAAAAAGAAAAAAAAACACGTCCACAGTGATGTTTCATCATTAATTCTAAACCGTATTCTCTTCGTTGAGAACGAGCAGCAGTGATGGATCCCTTAGCACAGCTCATACTACCAGCTGTTTACTTAATACATTCCAACTGTTTACTTCTGGGTAGTGACTAATACATCACTTACGAGAGACCAAAATGTTATGCAAAGTCACTTAAGTGTGGGATTTTGCCTACTTGTCACTCTCTAAAAATCAGTGTGAAAAATAAAAAGCATCACAGACCCATTTGCAGACCTATAAAGCAAAAGGTGTGGTTAGTCTTCAGGACGAGATGAAGTACTGATATAACATACTAAAACTAGAGGAATCTCATTTGTAGAAAAGATCTTGGTTGGAGAGGGGGCATAGGAAAAGAACCACAGCCACCTCTATATATCTATCACAGTATAACAGAACAGTAGTAGGCCTGCAATATTACTACCAGTATTCATGAACTGTACTCTCTCTAATCCAGTAATTTTAAAAATTACTGTGGAAAATATGAAAATAATAATATTTTAAACAGATTTCTAATATTTTTGCTGCTCATTCTGGTAAATTCTTTGAAAGAAGAGTTACTTCTTTTGGTTTTGGCATGTGTTTTTCTCCACAGATTTCCAGGTTTTCCTCAACAGGTGTCAGAGTCAGCTTACACTGAAATTTCCCCCTTGCCGCCCCCAGCACTCACATCCAGCCAGTACAGCAGTGCTGAGCAGGAATCTTACATGCTTACTGCTCCTGCCACTTTCAGATTATTTAGTTGCCAAACTCTAGTAAGTCTCTATAGCACCTGTAAAAACAGATTTGTTTTTAGACTGGTAACAACATATTTACAGCATTTCCATTAAAACCCCAGAAATTTCTGATAAAAGGTGATACCTACCTATCTCTTTCCTTTTTCCACAGGTATAATCCCACAAAACTTTGAAACAACACTCTATTGCTTCTACCAGGTGGAAACTTTTCTAACTACTTTTTAAAACAAACACAAGAGTTGGGCTGTTAACAGCAACTTACTATTCAACCTGACTTAAATTCTCACCATGGAAGTTCAGCAGCAGTGAAAAATAATCTGGCAAAAGTAGATAAAGTTGCATCACTGGTTGATTCAATGGGAAGCATCAAGGCAAGGAAATACACTACAGGCAGTTCTGCAAGCTCCACAGATTACCCAGTATTACAGTAAAAAAGTAGCAGAGGAAATTTGCAAGTATTAAATCAGTTTAGGAACTCTGCTACATAGTTGCATGCTGCAGACTTTAAAGCTGCCAGGAACAA
Organism: Eurypyga helias; assembly: GCF_000690775.1. Lineage (NCBI taxonomy): Eukaryota > Metazoa > Chordata > Aves > Eurypygiformes > Eurypygidae > Eurypyga > Eurypyga helias. The sequence goes on from NW_010268082.1 coordinate 5,663, forward strand.
AACCAAAGGGCAGCAATAGGCTTCACGCTCCATTGAGAAGTATCGAAGCTGATGTCTGTACTCCAACTGCAGAACTGCACAGTTCCAGTTATAAACAGGTACACACTTCACACAGTAAATTAATACTTACCCAAAATGTGTTTGCAAACAGCAAATGGTGATTTTGATTTTCTAAATGATAAGAATATGTGCTCGGCATGTTGGCGTTGTTCATTATTGACCATGGAAGGTGGTGCCTGAAAGAGAAAAAAATAGAGTTATTCAAGTGCTAAAACCCCACACTGATTGTAAATACATATGAGCAATGTCATGAACGTGTTTGCCTTGTTAAACATCAAAACCAAGTGTCTCTTGGTAAAACTGCCCGTCGTGGCTTCTTCTTATACACCGTGTATTTAGGTTGGGCATATGTAAGTGTGCGTATTGAGACATCAGGCAGAGAGCGAATAATGCCGAGTATTGTGTTCCTCGTGATGCTTCTGAAGAAAGGTAAAAGCCAGATATACATTTAAGCCCATCTTTTTCCTACTCAAACCAAAAATATCACTGCACACCACAGTCCCAGAAACAAGGCACTTTTAGTCTTACATGTTTTAAAATACTGAATTGTATAATAAACTCAAGAGGTTAAAAAAAATTACGACTATGGATATGTTCTAAAATAAAGTATTGGCAGTGACATACTACCCTCTAGTGTTCCACAATAAAGTTGACATCTTAAGGACTATGAGGGCTTGGATTTGAGAGAAAGGTCAGCTCGTTCAGGGACAGCTACAGCAGTTCCCCCCGCCTACATCCATCCACTTATATAGCCATTCCCTTACATCACGGGCACCTTAACTGGTCAGGCAGCACCCGCTGCCTCACTGCTGCTGAGAGCCAGCTCCATGGTAGTTTCTGCCTGAAAATCAACTACAGGTAATGCATGAAACTGAGTAGTAACCTGGATTGACCTGGTCTCTCGTGAGACCCCACCTGGAATGCTGCGTCCAGCTGTGGAACCCGCAACATCAGAAGGATATAGACCGGTTGGAGCGAGTCCAGAGGAGGCCACGAAGATGCTCCGAGGGCTGGAGCACCTCTGCTATCGGGACAGGCTGAGAGAGTTAGGCTTGTTCAGCCTGGAGAAGAGAAGGCTCCGGGGAAACCTTATTGTACCTTCCAGTACCTGAAGGGGCGACAAGGAAGCTGGGGGGGACTTTGTACAAGGGCCTGTAGTGACAGGACAAGGGGTAACGGGTTTAAATTGAAAGCAGGGAAATTTACATTAGATATCAGGAAGAAGTTCTTCCCGGAGAGGGGGGTGAGGCCCTGGAACAGGTTGCCCAGAGAAGCTGTGGCTGCCCCATCCCTGGAAGTGGTCAAGGCCAGGCTGGATGAGGCTTTGAGCAACCTGGTCTAGTGGAAGGTGTCCCTGCCCATGGCAGGAGGGTTGGAACTAGATGATCTTTAAGGTCCCTTCCAACCCAAACCATTCTACGATTCTATGATAATGTGCCATGTATCTTCTGGTTTTGATTTGTACCTGCTGCTTTGGGAATATGCACAAAGACCTTAGCATAAACCCAACTTTTTTAACTTGAGAGAAATATTTTCCAGTAAAGACAACACATTAAATCTCATTTAATTCTTTCACCCCTGACAAAACACAGACAACAAAATTCAAATATGAGCTAGTAACACCACAGATTGAAGTTGCTTCTCCTCAACCATTTCTTCAATAAACTGCCTAGATGAAGCAAAGGAAAGCAGATCCCTGATCCTCCGATCAAAGGGATCCTGATAAACCGCTGTCCTCCTCCTTACACAACAAATTTCTGACTCTCACAACTTTTCCAGTGCAGATATTATGAATGCCTTGTGAAGGAAGCAGAGTACAGATATGAATGCCTTGTGAAGGAAGCAGTAAAAAAAAAAAAAAGTGGAAGGCATTGGCTGTAAAAAAGCCTCATGGGTGCAGTGGAAGCGCTCTGTGCCTTCGCAAACCCTCTCTGGTACAGCCAATTCGGGACAGGATGTCCCTGGACAGTGACCTGAGCACATGCAGCACAGCTCAACCTCACCAGCTCTGGGGCCAAGCCAAAGCTGGTCCATGCCCCTCTCTGCGTGGGCAGCAGTACATGTTAGGCCGGGCACACACATCCATAGCAGTGTGCCCTCAGTTCAAGTCCGTCTCCCCCATGCTCAGAGCAGCTTCGCAGGGTGCAAGTCAGCAGGCTGCACACAGATGCAGGCACAAAGAAGCTTTGGGGTATTTGGGATGTTATGCACCGCTGAACAACCGACATAGAAGCAAGCTCCACAGCAGTGCCCCAATCCTTCCAGGACACTGAGCTTCAGCAAATTCCAACCCAATGCAGAAACCCAAACTTTAACTTTTCAAGCAAATTTAAACTTGTAAAGAAGCAGCCTCACCGTGCTGGGACACGTGACACTTGGGTGATAAAAACCTCAACTCTCCTGCATGCAGCCAGCCATCAGCAGGAGCTGCTGCCAACCACCCATGCTTTCTGCAGTCGGGAGGACAGCACTTCTCTGTGCAGCCCCTAGCTACACTCACTGCAACAGAGCCAGCTGTACTGAGTGCCAGAAAAATACCTGGAAAGGGTTACCAAAAATGCAGGAATAACCAAGCTAACAGCTTGACCTGCACTTCAGTCAGTGCTACTGCAAATAAACCAAACCAACCAGAAAACCAAACCGGTCCCAATTTTTTTCCCCTGTTGTACAGTCAAGTATTTCTGCAAATACACGGAGAACCAGACTTGGGAAGCGATCACTGCAAAGCATTCCACCAAAGGCAGGTTATTTTCATCTAGATCAGTCCCCAGACTGGTTCACCATAAGCCAGCACAGTATAGGACATAATGGCTGGTGACAGGCTGCTTTTTCAGCACCAAATACCCTTTAAAGTGCATTTAATCTACAGCCTCTGTTGCTGTGCAATGCCATGGGAATACTCTGAAGTCTCAAGGAACTCAGAGCTTTGGTCAATATTCTCAATTCCTGAGAACAAAGAATCAAATTTCTTGAGACAAGCAACTTAGTAAAACAACTCTGCTACCAAGAGGAGACATCCCACTCCCCTCTTGCCTCACCTGCAAGGTCTTGTCACCCCCTTGCATTACCCCTTCTATCAACAAGGCTCCCCCACGAAAAAAGGGGAGGGGGGGAGGGAGCAGGCAAGGCAACAGGGAATTAACACTTTCGTTACTTTAATAAGCATCAAGAAGCCAGGCAAGTGCCAGAGCCAGCAGGACAATGGGGAGAAAAGGAGTGGAATGACACTGCCCTTTCAGC
>NW_010268082.1:8993-10704 GCF_000690775.1 Eurypyga helias
AGCGCACAGCCCTGCAGTCTCATGAAGCATCACTAATCACAGCCAAGCTAGAAGGAATCTTTTGGGTCTAAGTGACAGACGCATAATATTTTGCAAGTCTGAGGTCATTTATTTTCATATTCTTAGAGCAAGAGGAGCAAGTCAGGACTACCTGATCTTGAACTGATTTTATGTTAACAAAGCACATTTGAGTTTGTCCTATAGAAATCACATCTATTTTCAGTGTTCTGCAATAACTTACGGGCACTTGCAGGGACATCAGCAGCAAATTATGGCACCATTAAAGAAAAAAAGACAGAATTCAAGTTTTACAGGAAATACCCTCTTATGCTTACAATAACTAGAAAAGAGACTCCTAACTTAACATTATTTTAACTCTTCTCTGAAGTCTGATTACAGAAGACCTTTGGCACCTTGGAAAGGCATATGGCACATCGTAGTCATGTATTAACAGAAGTGTATTAATTTTAAAAGTCATAATAATTTACTAATACACTATGCACTTAGACTGTCAAAGCTGTCCAGAGCAGACACATGCAACAGGTAAGCTTTAAACTGCGCTACAGAGACACCAGAGGGAGCTTAAAGCTCACAGTCTACTTACTGCCTTCACTGCCTTCAACCAGCACCTATCCGTACACTGAAAGTAAAGTCCAGCTAACTTAATGCTTTAAAAGAATGCCCATCACGTACATATTCTGCGTACAGATTTCACATGACATGAACACTGGCTTAGGTGTGCCCGAGAGCCCTGGAAGCCAGTGCCCAGCATCCCCTCAGCCCAACAGGGTTAGAAAAGTACCCCAAGTACATATTGCGCTTGGAAGGTCCACCAAAAACACGTACATGTTCACTGCTGTCTTTCTAATGGTGTCCTTCAGGCTCCTCTCACCATCCAGCTTACAGGGAATTAAAACCCAGTGTGGTAATGATCAGGGTCTTTGGGCATACCGAAACTGTTTCCAGCTGTACCGCTGCCTGATGATACCACTAACACTAACCATCTGCTCTCTTGCCTTACAAGTTCCCCAGGACAGCCACCACCCTCCTTCTGCTTTGAGCATAGCAAGACACTGCCCCATAAGAACAGAGTTCCTATATAACACAGTACTATAAATGAAATTGCAGCCTTTTAGCTACCAAGGCTGTCTGGATACAGAACAGACACAGCAACAGCAGTGCCAACTGATCAGATGCAGCAGGACTACTGACTCACGTGGCGGTTATTCACCTGGGGAAACTGAAAAGAACACAAGACTAGAAACACGCTGGCACGCTAGCACTGATACTTTCAGGCCCACTAAAGTTATCTGAAAACCTGGACAACTAATAAGAAAGTAATGTAACCCCTTCCCTTTCATGTCAACCAATTTAAATTAAAAAAAGATACAGTTTGTTCTACTTCATTATGCTACCACTAGTCTGAACAAAAAAAAGTGGAAGGGAGAGGAAAAATTAAGGTAAGGTATTTGATGACAAAATCATAGCCAATAAGCACGTCAGAAGATCTAAATCCCACACGTGCTTACAGAAATCCTACTCTTTCTCTGTGTGAATATCCCAAACTTTACCGTGGTTTGTCTGCTCAAGGAAAAAGCATGAGAGCGCCAAGGTCTTCACTTCCCTTCGTACTCTTCTTACAAGAGCTCAAATAATTGTGATGATTCTCCTCAAACCATCAACAGTAAATGATCCTGGGGGCAGGGGGGTG
>NW_010268083.1:0-598 GCF_000690775.1 Eurypyga helias
GGGGGTCTCAGTGCCCCCACCCGGAGCTCAGGAGCCGAGTGGTGGAGTGGGTTTCCCAGCTGAGCTGGGAGAAGCTGGGAGTTCAAGGCGGCTGATGGACCGGGCTTTGCGGGATGGAGCCCCTTCTCCGAGCACTGTGGCGCTTGGGGCTCTTCCTGAGGCCTTTTCACAGAAGGGAATGAAATAAGGGAAAAACCTGCCTCCTACACCCCAAAACCCATGAACAGAGACCCTTTCCGAGGGGAGCCGATCATCACACAGATGATGCCGGAGCTGATAAATGGAGGAATCTTTTCCCTTCCCCGCAGCCCGCCCTCGGGGCAGCGCAAGGTTCCCACAGAGGCCTTAGGGGACACGTTTGGGCCTGACCCACAGCTCCGACGTTACGGGCACGCGTGGACCAAACCCGCAGGACTCGCCCCATGCCAGGAGCCGGGCTCCTGCCTGGCTCCGCATGGATGTGCTGGGGCTGATCCCATCCCATGGTAGGACTGGCAAGGAATTCCAGCCCGTTCCCTGTGCTGCAGGTGATCTGCCTGACCGTCCTGGCATCCGTCCGCATCTACTACCAGTACCGGCTGGTCAAGGCGGTCACCAG
>NW_010268083.1:611-2065 GCF_000690775.1 Eurypyga helias
GTACGCCCTGAAGCCCATCCGCAAGCTGATCGACGCCTGCGCCTTCAGGACCTACCGGCACTGGGTGAAGAAGGGGGAGGCGCAGAACAGAGCCGCCCTCTTCGAGAACACCTGCAAGGCCATTTTGCTGACGCTGGCAGCCGAGGAAGAGCTCTTCTGATCGCCGCAGCGCAAGCCGGGGAGTTTGCTCCGAGTTCGGGGAGTAAAACCTTTGAAAACCAACCAGCGATTTCTCTTGCCTTTTCGGAAGAGACACGGCTGGGTGCGGGTCAGGGGAGGCACACACCCCGGGCTGCAGTTTGCCCCCGGGGTACGTCCCGGTGCTGGGATGGGTTTGGAGAAGCTGATCTCGGGGCTGCAACCCGCTGTGCTGGCAGCAGATGTGTTGGGGAAGGCTCGGCTCAGCCCTGAGGCAGGACCCTCTGGGGCAGCGGCAGGTGGAGGGGGGATGAGCCCAGAGATCTGGTGGCAGAGCTTGTGCACAGCCCGTCTGTGGCCCTTACGCTGGCTGTGACGCCGGGGAGAGGCGGGTCCCTGGTTTGTGTCCCTACGCCCGTAGGAACAAGCACACGCTGGTTTTGCCACTTCTGAAGGGTCAATAAAGGCACCTTTTTTCACGTCGGGGAAGGCCCAGAGGCTGCTACAGAGCTGGGATTTCCTAAGGAGATGGGGAGCGATGTCGGAATCCCCCCACCCTGGGTTGTGCCCCCATCGCTCCCCCCTGCAGCCACCCCTCATGATGGCCCTGTGCCTTCGGTCTCGGGGGGGCTGCGCTTGCTCCAGCTGGGGCTGGAGGTCGGAGCGGCTCTGGCCCGGCCCCACACACATCCCCCTGCGGACTGAGACACGGAAAGGAGAGCTCTAACCCCTACGGCACCAAGAGGCCGTTAGACCCAACACCCCGCCTGCCATTCCCAACCTCTGCTCCTGCCCAGACACCCCAGCGCGGGGAGGTTTAGCTGGAAGCGTTTATTTTTAGTTTTTAAACCAGCCCTGACGAAAGCGACTGCTGGGGGTTGGTTCCTGTTCATCTCCACAGGAGAAAACACCTTCAGGTCATCCCGAGCGACCTCAGAGCTCAGGTTTGGTCCGGCTTTCCTGGGGCAGGATGGCGGCAGCGCAGCGGAAGCTGAGGTTGTCGGAGGCTGAGTCTGGCGTGTTCCCCATTCTCAGAGGGAAGAGAGATGCAGAGTTAGGGATCCTTCCCTGTTAACGCTGACACCCTTTTCTGCGACCCTCAAGAGCACTCTAAAAGCAGCTTCCACTTCCTTTGAATCACTTCAAGAAACACCCTTAATACTAAATACTTGACGGAAAACAGGCAATTTGAGAAACAATTCGGAGTGTATTTGTAGCAGGAACATTGTTTGCAGCATTTGTGTTGTGCTTCTCCGAAAGACGGAAGGGGAACACCCAAATTAAAACCACCACCCCCTCCCCCAACCAAAAGCCGG
>NW_010268084.1:0-2435 GCF_000690775.1 Eurypyga helias
AGCCAGAGTTAAACCATGACAATCACAAATCCATCATGTGTTCAACAAAACTCATTTAGAAAGCCTGTTTGAAAGGGCTTAAAAAACAGTTACTTTGTTTATTTAGAGATTTCAAAAGCCAGTTTCACCATTCACTTCAAACTGAGACTTTCAAAGCAGTTTTGTTTCCATGACCCAAAAGAGGCTCACCTGAATCAGCTCTCCTTTTTTTTTTTTCTCTGCACTTAAAATCAGAATAGTCTGAACTTCTCATGAAAAGAAAAATAACATAGAGAAGGATCGTGGTGCACATGTAGAGGGAGTGGGGAGAGGTAAGTGTGTTGGGAAGAGCTTTTTCTTCCCTGTTTGGATGGCCTAAGACCTCATGTTATCCAGCTAATTTAACACAAACCTCAGGTTAAAGTCAGCTGCAGTTTTGAGGGAGGTGGGAAACTAGACCCTTAGTTGAGGAGGGAGTTAGAGCAAAAGATTCTGATTGAAAAATCTGGTTCTATAAGGTACAGAGGTTTAAAAAGGAACTACTGAGATGCCAGTTCAGGGAGACCCCAATTCTGAAATCCTCTGGAACCCTGATATTTAACCGTTTTCCTTCCTTAGGTTCCAGCCTCAGAACTGTTATATGAATGGCCATTCATGTATGAGAACTTGAGTTGTAGCTTTATGGCTTTACTCCAGATCTATCTTTAATGAGCATATAATCAACACTCTTACACTGATTTGGGGGTGGTTATTCCACCCATGAAAAAATCCTGTTACAGTCCGCCAGCTGTGGGCATGGCTTACTTGGTTTAAAGCTTTCAGACAAATCTGGGTCAAAGATTTAGGACAGATCCTTTCATGGAGAAAAGTGACACATATCCAGCAATGTAACTGAATTTATCCCTTTGCTATGGCCTGTTAATTTAAGTTAATCTATGCTGATTTACATCAGTTTAAGGTATTACCATATGATTTTTGAGAGGAAATTGCTGCAGGAATTCTTGGGGCAAAGTGGGAAAAGATGGTATTTATCTGTTTATCTGAGTTTACTGCAGTATTTATGGGGCATCAACCTTCAGAAACATTCAAGGAAGCACATTTACCAGTGCTAACACCACAATGTAATAGACAAAGGTGAGGCATATATAGTGCTGGGACAACTTGAATCACAGAAGGGAAAACATTGTGACCCTTATAAGACAATGGCTAGTGGTTAAGGATTACCTGTTCTGGTCATTCTGCCTACTAGATAGAGAAATATTAACTGAGAGCAGTATAAAGTAGAGCAAAGGTATTTAACCTGGAAACCATGATCTCTTCTGATTTCTGCTGGGGGTCAGTAAACAACATTGATTTGAGTTTCCCAATCAAGCTCATTACATCAGATCTAGATCATCCTGGCATTCCCCATAACAATTCATCATCTGGCACATCCAACACAGCATTCAGGTTGAGGATTATTTCCAGATTAAGGGTGTAACAATGTTCCATCCATGAAATTTCTGCTTCCCCAGCAAAAAAACTGTGGATAGAATTTGAGCAATTTTGATGCAAGCAGACAGCTAACAGATAAATCTGATGTTTATTTACCTGTCCCTCAGGGGGAACTCCCCAGCCCCAAATAAATTACTCCCTCTGCAAACTGTTATTTGGCTCCTTGTCTTTTGCCCTGGTTAGCTGTACTGGGCAATTAGCTTGAGAAATTAACTGTCCATTGGCGGTTATCAAAGGCACAGAACTTCCTTTTTCCTGTCAACATCTTCTGTAGGTTACCCATTTCAGGCAAAGCACTAATTCTATAAATCACAAACCACAGCAAAATAAACTGCTTAGTAATGGACATTTATGAAGAACATAAGATTTTTGCACCTCCCTTTCCTTCCTGCGTTTTACCAGGAGGCGGATAGGCCTCCCCCTCAACACACAGCCATCTGCCAGTGCTGAGTGTATGGACTTAAACCTCCCCCCCCACATCATATACAGTGATTTCGGAATTTAGGTCAGTGAATATTCGTACACTGTACTGCTGTATACTGATTTCTTATGGTCTGGCAGCCATGAAATGCATGGAATTTGGACAATATGCCATACCTGCCAGAAATGTCTATCACAGCCTCTCATCCATGACTTCAGTCTCTCTGTACCACATTAGGTACTGACATGCTACACACATGGGACACAGAAAGCTTAAACTTAGAACAGTAAATAAAGGCAAGTCAACTCAAGAATAAATAATTTTGGAGTCCAAATCTCAGTAGGATTATTTTCTTCAGGAATTGCTGTAGTAAATCAAAACTTTTTGCTCAGCAGTGGCCTGTGCCACCCACCTCAGAAAAGAGAAAAAATCTGACTCCACATTTGCTACCTCCTCTAGTCTACAGATTAATTTACTTCAATATCTTAATAACCTCTGCTCATATGTACTGAGATATCATAGAATGAATCATAGAATCCCA
>NW_010268085.1:0-15182 GCF_000690775.1 Eurypyga helias
AGATGTTTTGGGGTGGTGGGGGAGGGAGTCTGTTGATAATATAAGTAGTTTTCGTGACTGTTTTGCTCCTAGTTTTTCCATTAAAGCCATTTATCCAGAACCTCTCTGTGCCTGCATGGGATGGGGAGGAGTGCAGGGGCACGGGGAAATGGGACCAAAGAGCCTTGAGCAGGCACTGACTGCCCAGCAGCTATCTGATGGGCTTCCCCCATCCAAGGGAGCTTCTTTGAGGAGGGCAGGTACCTCACATCTGCACCCAAACACGCACCTGAAATACAGAATCACAGAATCTTTACTTGGAAAGGACCTTTAAGGTCCTCAAGTCCACCCCAGCACTGCCAAGTCCACCACTAAACCATGTCCCTAAGCACCTCATCCACACCTCTCTTAAAAACCTCCAGGGATGGTGACTCAACCATCTCACTGGGAGGCACATTCCAGGCCTTGAACAGTCTGTGTTGTTATTGGGAACTGGCCTGACCCACATGCAGGACCATGCACTTGTGCTTGTGGATCTTCATGAGGTTGGCACAGATACACCTGTGGAGGCTGTCCAGGGCACCCCTCTCTCCAGCATCCTGACCAAATCTCCGCCTGGTTGGTCCTTGGCATCTCCCTGGGCAGCACGTTCCAAGGCTTGAATCCCCTTTTGAAGAAATTTTTCCTAATACCCAATATAAACCCCCCCGGCACAGCTTGAGTCCATATATACACGTACACATTCATGTACACGTTCGTCAGTCAGTGAGAAGTGAAAACTAGTAACAGTTCTATTCAGCTCCCTGCACTACTCCTATGATACTTGCATGTTTACTAGGACGCATTCTCCTTCCATAACAAGTTCAACAGCAGTCGGAGGAGGACTTGTTTCTTTTCCCACCACTGGCAAAATATATGACTTCATGTATCCTTTACCCCAGCTCTCACAGCAATGGAGTACTCCGGAGCAAGTTAGCTACTTGATCTTCCCATCCTCTGTACAACGGTTCCATCCCTGGAGCAGCATGGGTCACCTAATGGGAGCACCTTGATATAAACACAGGAACACATATAAAAACATGACTTCTAGGCAGATGTGGATACCATGTCCAGCCTTAGCAAGGGAAACACAAAAGGCAGTCATGTGGACCTCAGACTCGGAGAAGCTATAGTTACTCACTGGTTTGCAATAATATTTGTACTTACAGAACGATCAGGCGGCCTGAGTATCTGTGTGTTATTTACTGATTCCTGACCTGTTAAATATCTGTTTGCTAGGGTACGTAGCCCCTGTGATCTTCACAAAGTAGAAGTGCCCTTGTTCTAAAAGCTGAAAAATAATCACCTTCATGTTATTTATAGTACAAGGAAAAAGTAGTTTCTAAATCCACTTAGCCAAGTAATATCCTTTAACGTGAGAATCTAATTCATTTTCCAATTTAATAGGTACATGCAGTGAAAATTTGAGGCATAGCAGCAGGCGTTGCATTTGTAGCTAATTAAGGAAAGCTGGATTGAGCCCAGATGTGGATTATGCAAACTGATTACTGGTGTTCTTTAGAAGCTGATAATTTTGAAAGCATTTCCTTGTGTTTGTTCACTTTTTCCAGTAAACCAAGATAAAAAAAGTTTCTGAAGGGAGGAAAACAGGTTTCTACAAAGTAAAATTGTCAATGGCAATTATTTCTATCATTTCAAATTGACGTTTATGGTAGTTAAATGATTGGGTCACAGCCATTCTTTCAATCAAAACTTGCTGTTTAGTTGTAATCCAAAGTAAGCACTGCAAATAGTTTTCAAGCAGGGAGTGATATTAGATGTGGAACTCCACGCAATAATTACGACTGGAAAAATCTGTGACATAGTGATACTTCACTTCTGTTGGAGAAAAACAGGCAACATAATAAGAGCCAATTGTTAAAGGTAAGGCTGTGCTATGTTTAATTCCACCGAGCTGCGGAAGTGAATGAAGCTGTTTGTTGAGTAAGCAGTCCGTCAGCCTGAGGAAAGGAGGCAGAACCAGGCTTCCTAGAAGCAAGCACCATGCCAGGACCTTTGATACGGCACCAAGAAACACAAAAGATGCGTTGCACAAACAAGCAACAAAATACTTTTAAATCTCCATCTGAAAGAAAATTTATTTTAAGATTTTTTTGATAGGTTATCAAATTGCCCTCAGAATACTGGGTGGAAGCTGCCAGGAAAAAAAAAAAAAAAGGAAATTAAGCAATTTGGAAAGGTATTTATGCTGATTTTGTGGTGGGAAACTTGTCCATGTACTTGATTTAAAAAAGCTGAGAAGTGGTTTGGCAGTATCCACAGTAGCTTCTGCTTTCTTTCTTTTTCTTTCTCTCTTTTTTTAAGGTCTATTGATCTTATTATTAAATACTAGCAATTCAACATAACCAAGCCTTAGAACTGAGTGAGAAACTTTCCAAACAGAAATATTGCCATTCTGCCATGCAATCACTATAAGTTATTAAGATTTTTAAAAAGAATATGCCCTCCTGGGTTTTGATTGTGGGGTTTTATTTTTGTCATTACTTATTCAATTACTTTTCTGTGTTATAATTATGTGGACAAATATTGCAGCATAAACACAAAATTAATTTTGGTGATGAAACAGAACAGATGGAATTTTCCGTTTCCACTCTGCCATGGTGAACTAAGTTGGACTCATGCATATTCTGTTTCTGTTCCTAAAGACATTTATGATGATTACTGTCCTATGACCAAAAGACAGTTTTCACACTCTGTGACTTTTTCAGGTAGCAAAGCCCGGATGGGCATTTCCAGTTGTCATTCCCACCAGCCACCTCCATCCAATAAAAACCCAGGACACCCCAGCAGCACCTGTGCCCCTGTTGTGTCTGTGATCACCTGCTAAGGGATGGTGCCCAGCTGGTGGGTGCCCAGCACAGAACCAGCCCCTTGCTCCGAGGCAGAGTGAAGACGAGAGAGACATTGGGGTGGACCCCCATGAGGCAGTAGATGCTCCTTCACAGCAGTGGGGACACTGTGGCCCAAGCCGCCTCTGCCTCCAGCAGCTATCTGATAGATAGATATCTGATAGAGCACCTCTCCTATGACGAAAGGCTGCGAGAACTGGGCTTGTTCAGCCTGGAGAAGAGGAGGCTCCAAGGAGACCTCACTGCAGCTTTCCAGTACCTGAAGGGGGCCTACAAGGGTACTGGGAGAGGACTTTTTACAAGAGCCTGTAGTGATAGGACAAGGGGTAATGGGTATAAATTGAAATCAGGGAGGTTTAGATTAGATATCAGGAAGAAATTCTTCACAGAGGGGGTGGTGAGGCACTGGAACAGGTTGCCCAGAGATGTTGTGGATGCCCCATCCCTGGATGTCTTCAAGGCCAGGCTGGATGTGGCTTTGAGCAACCTGGTCTAGTGGAAGGTGTCCCTGCCCATGGCAGGGGGGTTGGAACTAGATGATCTTTAAGGTCCCTTCCAACCCAAACCATTCTGTGATTCTGTGATTCTATGATTCTATGATGGGCTTCACCCATCCAAGGGAGCTTCTTTGAGGAGGGCAGGTACCTCACATCTGCACCCAAACACGCACCTGAAATACAGAATCACAGAATCTTTACTTGGAAAGGACCTTTAAGGTCCTCAAGTCCACCCCAGCACTGCCAAGTTTGCAACATCCCAAAAGCTCAACTGCTGTCTGCTTCTTGAAGGCACCAGGGAAAGGGATGGTGTTAAAGGAAAAGAAGGCTGTTTTGGGGGTGTTTCCCACAAGTTCTTTTTGAGCAGAGAACAGCATCATGACAGAAACCACAGAAGCATTTGTTTGTCACTTAGGGAAGTGGCGCGTTCAGCCATCTTCAGCGCGTTCTGGACAGGTTTCAGGTGTGGTGGGACTAGACCTTGGGGAAGCAGGTTGGTAGGTGACGGTACCTGCTTCCTTTAGTACTTTTATTAAGAGAAACAACAGCAGGCATGAATAATGAAAGCTGAACACTGCAGACATTTATTAAGATTCAGAACAGAATTATGCTGCATTAAAAGACTTGTTAGCAAAAGGGACTTTATCATGCTATCTGAAGCCAAAACACAGGCATCTGGAAAAAAAAAAATAGTGGTGACGGGGTAAATAATAATTATCACGCACAGTACTGACCTTTGCTTAATCAAACTGAGTGTGGATGGAACAACTGCAGCTGTAATGAGCTATATTTCGTTTGTGAGCATGACTGTTGTCCTCAATGTGCTGAACTCTCGGAACTGCACATACAAAATATCGTTAGAGAAAACAGGGAAACTACACTCAGTATTCAGTAGTGTGATGTAGAGCTTATAACTTATACACAGACATATGCTGTTTTTCCATGTACTCAGAACCCATCTGCTCTGTTCTTTGCTTAAATGCTGGCCTCAGAAAAATACATCTTTTATTTTCTCAGTTAAATATTCCCAAACATAGCAATATATGTGGAAGAATGTATTGCTGTCTATGTGCATGAGATCAAGAAATAAACCTGCCTATAAAGGTAATATTCCATTCTAGTCATATTATTAAAACTTGGATCACAATTTTCCTGGCCTATTTTGATTCCTTGCAGTGACAGAAATCTTAAAAGCAATTAGCCACAGAGAAAGTTAAAGGTAAGGTTGAATTAAAAACCTTTCCGTTTCAGTAATTTACAGTAGTATTAATTAATTAGTATCAGCTAAAGATGTTTCTAGGAATGCACAAGAAAAAAATTATGCTCTAATATCCATCCTTGCTATACCAGAATTTAGCCCGTAATTTTTACGTTGATATTATCTCTAGAGGCTGAGTTTGCAGCATTGGCGAGTGACTCCTTCCTATACACAGCTCTTAAAAAAAGTGTGTACTTCTTGACACTAATTTTCAGCATGTTATTGCAGGACAGTGAAGCAAATACTCTTGACTGAAATTACATTTTTCAAACATTTCTGCGTGCATGGCTTCATCACAGGTGCTAAGTATTTCTTTGCAGTCTTTCATTTCCTTAGTTGGAGAGATTTCTCTAAGTAAATAAAGCTATGTTTTCCCTGTGGCTGCAATGATATCCACATAAATCCTGAAAAATGCAGTGTAGTGGTGGATACAGCCCTGAGGTATTTGGGATCTCCCAACCTTTATCCTGAGGCTTGTGCTGGGAGTACAGAAAAAGATGTAGCAAGGTGTCCTTTGAGGCGTGTGCTGGAGCTCTCTGGTATCCACCGCGCTGGCCATGAGCCACACGGCTTTCACAAAACCGGTCTTGACTACAGTCCACCACATCAGGAGACCCACCAACGCTGTGCCTGTTTTTGCAGCTCCAAAGCCCCAGCCGATCCCTTGCCCCCCTCCCACCAGCTGGGTGTCACAGCCCTGCCATCCCCTCCAGCCAGCACGCGTCCGCAGCGAGGTCCCTTCGAAGTGCCGGAGGGATCGGGACACAGGGCTTCTTCTCAGACCTTGCCAAACTGCAAATTTTGAATGTTTTCAACTCCAAACCAGGAATGTGACCAGATTTGCTTGAAAACAGGCCCAGTTTCATTCAAACCATGTTACAAACTTCAACAGAGTCTGGGGTTTGACTTTCTTGTGAAACTTGAAACCACATGTGTTCCACATGGTTTAGGTTTTTGTTGTGAATATCTTACACAGCTCTATGGGAATAGCCTTTTCTTGTGGGCTTTTAGCATTTCCTATCCCAGCCAGAATCATAAAAAGCAAAGGCTGGAAAATATGAAAACTACAATTATGTGGAAAAAAGGGGGACTTAACCTTTTAAACCTCAGACAACGTTTGTGTTCATTTAGAGCGTGGAGTGAAGTTTTGAATTAATTCATGTTTTATTTTAACTGTTAGCCTTAATTAGGTGCACTCAGAAGAAGTCACTTCCCCTCTAATATAAAATCATGGAGCTCGCAACACATGGAAATTATAAACACTTTGGAGTGACTTGAGAGATGGGTGTTGGCTTTGCAGCAGCAGAAGAGCAAATATTTAGAGTACATTAGGCTTCACTTTATTTCTAAATTATTATCTTCCCCTTTGGAATAATCTGTTTTCCAAAGACAGATTGCTACTAATGCTAGCGCTCTCCTCATCCATTTGTTGCAGGCAATTATTTTTCCTTTATTTCTGTATTGAAATTTCTTGCTCTAGCTCTCCGAAGAGTCCAATGAAAATGGAGGAAATCCTTAATTTGATGTCTCTTTTTTCCCTGAATCCCACTATGTCCTCTGGCAAATTCCTACACTTTTCTGAGGTTTAGTCTGCTTTTTTTTCCAAATAAAAATACCAAGACTTAACTTCCCAACAGAGGTGTTAATTAATTCATATCCAAAAGAGGACTTTAAAATAGAAAGTGATATATATAATGGTAATTAGTAGTATTATAATTGGTTATTCCAAAAGCCCAAGGAAACTGTTACTTTAGAGATTACCTGAATTAGTGCTAAAATATTCCCATCTTTGGTCTCACAGGGCTCAGTTATGGGAAGTTAAATACAATGAAAGCAACACTGTGACATAGAGGGGAAGAAATAATTACGTATGCCATTTTTATTCCCCCGATGTAACTTCTGTAGTGCACGATGTGCTATTAGGTTTTGCAGTAAAAGTACAGCAACCTGGCTTTGCGCTTACAATAGCTAAAACCATCTGCGTACGTGTAAAACCTTTGCTGGCAGGTTTCCATGTGCGGTTCATGCCTGCCTTCGCCCGTGCAATTTGAAGCTGTCAAAAACTAATTAAATAATTATGTGGTTGTTACTGCAGCTGTGTGTATTCTTCATTACGTTATAAGGCTGCGGTTTGAGGCACCCTCCTGCTCTAGGTTTCAAAATATTAGTAATGGAAGGTGTGTTGTCGTTGCATGTTCAAGCTGCTGCCAGAAAAAGCAGAGAGGGAAGGGAAGGGTCTTTAATGTCAGCCTATCGTCGCACTTCATACTGTATATTCCCTGCAGACAGCACAGAGGTGAGACCACGAGGTGGCATCTCACAGCCTGCTCATGCTGGGCAGAATTCGGCATGGCCTGAGCACAGGACAGAGAAAGGTCCCTGCAGTACCTCCGCAGTGGATGCCTGTCTGAAGCGCGAATGTGGCTTTGTAGCACCTCTCAGCCTGTGGAGGGAATCTGGAGGGTGACAGCAGAAGGAGAAGAGTGAGGGCGTGGAGAAGACCACCTCTTCTTCTTCCAGGCCAGGAAGGGGACTGCTCTCAACTCTTGCACTCCCTGACCCCAAGGAAATCAATCCCTGGATTCCACCTGCCCTATCAGTAAATCATGGATGACATTGTGTTATCTTCTCCAAGAATGTATCAGGTGGGTTCATTAATGATAGTAACTCAACTTGATCTCAGACTGAGGGTGCTACCCAGACGCAGCACAGTATTACAGTATTCTCTCATTGGGAATGTTGCCACATTAACGCATCACTTCAGAAGGATATAGACCAGTTGGAACAAATCCAGAGGAGGGCCACGAAGATGCTCAGAGGGCTGGAGCACCTCTGCTATGGGGACAGGCTGAGAGAGTTGGGCTTGGTCAGCCTGGAGAAGAGAAGGCTCCGGGGAGACCTTATAGCACCTTCCAGTACCTGAAGGGGCTACAAGGAAGATGGGGGGGACTTTTTACAAGGGCCTGTAGTGACAGGACAAGGGGTAACGGGTTTAAATTGAAAGCGGGGAGTTTTAGATTAGATATCAGGAAGAAGTTCTTCCCGTAGAGGGTGGTGAGGCACTAGAACAGGTTGCCCAGAGAAGCTGTGGATGCCCCATCCCTGGAAGTGTTCAAGGCCAGGCTGAACGAGGCTTTGAGCAACCTGGTCTAGTGGAAGGTGTCCCTGCCTGTGGCAGGGGGCTTGGAATTAGATGACCTTTAAGGTCCCTTCCAACACAAACCATTCTATGACTCTATCACCACTCACTAGAATTAGATTTTCAGATGAAGAACAGGGAGCTGTCGCTGCAGTAAAATAATCCCTCATCACCCCTCAGACCCCACCCTCCTGGTGCAAATTATGCTTGTAAAGAGGACAGCTTTATTTACACTGACTAGAACAGTATATACGGGCACCAGGAGTCAGCCCTATGGACTTAACCCTGTGTCCTGTCTCCTGAACACAGTGTCAGATAGAGGGAAGGGTAGCAGCCCCTCAGAAGGCATTTGAGATCTCTTCGCTGAGCAAGACACTCAGGACTACCTAATTATGCCACGGAGGCAGCCTAAATCCAGGTAGTGCTGCTCTTTCCAGACCAAACCAGCCCATATGGAAGATATTTTTCACTGCTTCAGAGGAGACGCCCTGGTTTCACATGCAGTGTACAATTTGGAGAGTTACTGCAGCAGCAAAGTTGCATAATAGGTCGTGTCTCCAATTTATTATATCTATGGGGCAACTTTACTTTTAATATGGTTTCCCTCTAATTTATGGAACTGTCATCACATCCGCTGTTGTCTGCTTGGCAAAATGTTCAAAAATTGTAAAGGGAAAATTCCAGATGCTGATTTTCTTTAATATTTTTCTTGTATGCACCCACAGTATAAGACAGCAGCGCAGATGCCTTCCTCCTAATGTCTTCATATGATATACGACTATCAGTCTAGATGTCACATAGCCTTTCGCAGCGCACCAGGCATCCATGGAAAGTTGTTTAAAATTTTCTGATACCTAAAGCAGCCTTTTTTGTAAGACCCTATTTCAGACTTTCTCTCAGAAAGCTTTTAGGTGAGTCCTAGCAAAATTCCTGAAAACTAAAACTAAAAGAACATAAGCTGCATTCTTAAAACCCAGGTTGGAAGCCAACAATCCTTGGAGTTCACAGGCGCTACTAGAAAGCAATGCATGTCTCTGGGTCCCTCCTGTGGTCTGGCAGCAACAAGCTGCCATCACCGACACATCCTTGAGTGATCCCCAACACACCAACACACAGTGGGACACGCATGTTTCCACAGACACAGCCAGAGCTGACAGAGACAAAGGAAGGAAAAAAGATGCTGGTAATCTGCGTAAAAGCTGGTCCAAGCACATTTCCCATTATTACTACAACTATTGCAATTCCAGGGAAATACTGTGTAGAGCCAAATAGCACTACTCCACTTCTGTGTTGAAAATTTATTCCACAGTACCACATAAACACAGTGAAACTGCTGCAGATGACAATCCAGCATGCATAAAGGGTATCAGGACATGACTGTTTCACATAACTTCCAGATATATATCTAAGATTGTGTATTCAAGATTTTGAATAGATGTATACTCAAGATCTCGTATATTCAAAATTTGTATGTCATGTATTTGTGTATTTGAGGTTTTGAAGGCACTCTTCTCCTTAAGCATACCCTTTGGGATTACTCCAAAGCGAAGTTTGTTCGGGGCAACATGAATTTGGTTTTGGGGGATTCTTGCTAATGATTGAAATATGATAAATAACCTTATTCACTCTCTCTGAGCTCCAGCTTGTTTACAAGCTAACAGCCTCAGGAGCAACTTCAGACAAGTAGTTTGACATTGCAAATTTGGGTAGAATAAGAGGCAGGTGGAGTGAGAAAACATCCTTTAAAACGCGTGGCCCTGGCCAAAGCAACAAGTTCATTTTGGTACCTGTCTCCATCCAAGCACCAAGGCACGACATAAGACAGGCATGCACCATGAGGTCCTGCGGGCAAGGTGTTTCAGAGGAGTCTAAGCAGCGTTGTTGCCTCCCCCCGCCTGCTTCCATTATTGCTGCAGGTCCTCAGCGGGCATGAAAGGGTCAAAGAGATAGGCGGAAACAGCTGGGCAAATAGACTGGTGAAGTATCTGAAGCCATAAAGAGCAGAAACATGTGGGTGTGGAGGAGTGTGTGCTACTGAGGGAGGCTCACAAAAAGGCTGCTCGTTGCAGCCCTGCTTTCGCCATCACCCAGATGCCGTCAGTGCCACCTTTGCTAACTAAGGAGGAGTGTGACAACTTTGCATCCTTCCTCCTGCCTGAGTGCCTGACATTGCAGGATCTCAGAGGTCTCTTACCTCTTCCAGACATAACTCTGTGCAGCTTTGGCCAGGTTCCTCAAAAAATTGTACTGAAATGCCACTCGTGCCTCCTTCACCTTCCAACAGTTCCCTTAAACTGCCAGGCACTCCTCTGAGTCCTTTTCTCCTACCTCCAACTAATCCCTCGCAAATTCCTTCCCCTACCTGCATCCTCCTCCTCAGCACCAACTCTACCATTACCACAAAACCACACTTCTCTTCCCCCAAAGAGCTATCTTGCTGTCCCCCATAGGGAAGAAAGATTCAGTTCTGCCTATGCTACAGAGAAGCCTTAAGCCACTCTGAGTTTATTTGTAATGTTGGTTCACTGTTACTTGTCACAAAGGAACTGTTAAAGGCAGAACTGATTTGATCTAGACTAAAGGCAAATGTGCTAGTACATATATCAAACAAACCGGCAGTGTTGTGTGTAACAACTTGCATCTCTGATTTTGGCAACCAAACTGCCTACAGACTTTCTTGGAAACTATAAATGACAATATATAGCAATATGTCCGGGCAAAACCTCATTGTTTCTTTCCAGATAATCCTCTAATCCACATATCTAATGACCCAACATCAGAAAGGCAATCTTCAAGCTTTTATCTTAAGACTGTCCACTTTCCTGTTTCCCATTTCAGAAATATTTGTCTTCTACAGTCCTTATATACTCAAGGGGCTTTTTAAACTTGCCTCAATACAAATAAATTGATGCATATGAAAAAGTAGTACAACACATCTCTAACACTGGATGTTCTGTGAAGTATATTTTCATAGAAATACAAAAAAACCCCACCACAGTAGAATTGTCTTTTATGCATAATTGTGTCCTGCTTCCTTTAGGAGGAAGGCAGACTTTTTCCACATAATGTGCCTCCAATGCTTGGAATAGCACCCCATAATGATGTTAACAATCCCCTAAATGCCAGCACTCTGTAGGTAGAGCTGCCTGGAGGTAAACCCATGTTTCCTCATGTCAGATGCCCTCGTTAGAATACATAGACTTGCAAGAGCAAACTAGCCAAAAGAAGTTATCTTTTCAGTAGTTCTCTTTATTCTTTTTTGTTACCCCCAAACAGAGCTGTTGGGTCATTTTTCTCAGCTATCTCCTCCTTTCTGGCCTGAAATGTTTTCTGGGGAGGTTTTGGGGGACTTTGGAGATTTACATTGGGTTTTCAGGCATCCGACAGCCTCGGCAGAGAGGGAATGCACGTTCCCAATGGACATCTGAAAATGCTCCACACGCCCCTCAAGTGCAAACAGGGCATCCAGCATCCTGCCTCCAACACTTGCAGCAGAAAGCCAGTTGTTCTCTGTTCTTCCAGGGCAGCCAGCAACAGGAGCCGCAGGGGCATGGAGGACCTGCTGTCCCACCGCAGGGGCCGGTGCCATAGGATGAAGGGTGGGACGAAGCACAGGTCCTCGCCTGAGCCCATGGGGCCTACTTCCAGCACGGCTCTGTTCCCCTACACCTGCGCTGTGCTGCTACAGGGCACAAAACATACTGCTCAGAGCTGAATAGTTTTCTGGGTCTTGTACTGCTGCGTAACTGCAGACTGTTAGTGCTCCAAAAATGGGTTTTGGAGGAAAAACATAGGAAAATCCTCCAAAAATGAACAATATTACAAAGCCTTATTCCTCTTCATCTGGCTGTAGCTTCTCACTTATAACATCCCATGGTGCAAAACACAGCCATAACAAAACATTACTTTAAAATGTAAGCAAACAATTTCAATTTAAATACCTAAAGATAACACGTGATAAGCACCATCACTGAATGCAAGAGGAACTGAACAGGAGGAAGATGAGTACTTCTGACTACACGCTGTGCACAACTTTGAATTTTACAGTCCAGTTGTTACAGGCAATCATCTTGAGAAGATCTTGGCACAAGAGGATCTTTGGTCCATACTATTTCCTGAATTGTGGTTATTTTATATTTTTGAAGTCAATACAAATACATCAGTTCAAATGAACTGGGTATCTGACCCCTTATATTAACATATTCACATATGCACACATAGGTCTACCTGCGTGTACGTAGGCTGTATTTATTGAAAGTATTTAATTTAACTCTTTTTACAAAGTAATACTTCTCATAAACAATAAATTAGGGAAGTCAATGCTATCTATACAACAAGAAATTCTCACAACGAGCAACTTGTCATGTCCTGTACCTCTAATTTATTATAATGTTCAAAAAATTAGTTAACCTGAGAATTAAAAAACATGTGCGTGTTGTAAAACTATCCACTATAATAAAAGACATAACATTTTTAGCTAGCTGAGGAACTGGGAATTAGGTTGATGGAAGGGATTATTGCTTAATATTTTCCGTAACATCAGCAATCTTGTCAAAATCCCCTGGTTGCTCTGAGAGTAGGAGACATCTGTTTTATGGGGTGAGCACATATCCTGGAATGTCTGCCATGAGACACGGCGTTACAACCAGGCTTCATTACTCCTTCACACATTAAGCTTGGTTTACACTTCACAGTGCCATGGAAAAATCTCACCTTCTGCTTATGCCAGAAAAAGCCTTATTGTAGACACAGTCCTACAGATTAGAAAGTCCCCTTGCCAGTATCATTTAGTTCCTGTGAGGGGTGACCGCAGGCTCTACCGGAGCATGAACCGTTTTGCCATTTACATTGCACCCCAGGTTTGCCATGTAAGCTTCTGCTAGAAGGGTTTGCCTGTGTGTCTGTCCCACCTTCCAGCTTTCGGGTTGTGATCCGTGGCACAGAATCCAGCTGGAGGCCAGTTCCTAGTGGTGTGCAGCAAGGGTTGTTAGCGGGGCTAGTTCTGTTCAACACTGACAATAATGACCTGGATGCTGATACAGAGGGCACCCTCACAAAGCCTGCAGACAGTAAAACACCAGTAGGAGAGGCTGATATGCCAGAGGGTCTGGGACAGGATGGAGAAGTCAGCCCAGAGGAGCATCATGAAGTTCAACAAATGGAAGTGCAAAGTCATGCCCGTGGGGAGGAACAACTACACACACGAATACCTGCATTTACATCCTTTGAGATATCCAAAACCCAACCAAACATGGTTTTAGGTAACTTGCTTTAGACAGCTGGGTAGACTAGGTGATCTCAAGAGGTTCCTTCTAACCTCAGCCATTCTGTGATTCTGTGACAATGGTATTGACAAACCCTTGGGAACTGGGATGAAGTTTAGAGATCCATGTCCCTGGACAGACATGTCTTCTAACTCCATCAATGCCAGCAGAAACTGTTACCCTTTACATTTATGAAATTTTTTCTCAGGTCCTTTATTTCTCAAGTTCTCCATTTTATACAGGTATGGGCTTGCTGTATGTCTGAGGGAACTGAATCCATTTGCAAGTAAAGATCGGATATGGTGGTCACCTAGAGCTCCTTAAGATAGTGGTGATGCTTAGTTAAATAAATTTCACTTGCCTCTCTTTCACAGCCTCTGTGCTTCTGGGCAAAGAAAGTATTCAGGGGAAAGTAAGATACAAGAAGTCTTTCACAGAGTGGGAACCTATTCTAAAATATTCTCTTAGATGCTATTGACACAGAGAATAGGTGCAGAGAGGCACAGGCATGCCAGCTTTCATCTAGTGAGCCTGGGAAATGGAAGAAACCCAGGTCTGGAAGGGCAGGCAAAGCACAAGTTGAATGGAAACTGTAGAAGACGACTCTGCTTCCCAGACCAGGCTGAAGCCTGAGCTTCAGTTTCCCACCCCTCCACCCCCTGGTTCCCATTCTCCTTACCCAGAATAGCTAAACTTTTAAATACTTTTAAACTTTTTTATGACCGCACCTTTACTTCACCATGTAAGTACGCCTTTAAACCCATGTTTTCATGGGCAGTTTGAGCTACAGTTTTACAGCAATTCTTTTGAATCTGCTGCCATCTGGTGAGCAGAAACACAGCTGAAATGCATGGGGTTTGCAGCCAGCACTGGGGTTTTCGCTTCTAAGACATGCAGGATTTTGTCCCATGCTCCCTTCATGTCAAGGTGCAGCTCATGGTAGGGTTTGCATGCATTTCCCCAGTAGGCCCGCAGATGTAAAGGTATAGTTGATAAAAGACCTCCCTGCCTTATACCTTGTGGCCTCTCTGGCTAGTTCTAAATAACTGCATTTTTAACACCTGGAGATTTTCAATAGATTGCTCTCCACTAATGAATCCATATTTGAACATCTCAAAAAATTGTGAACATCCAGGATTTTGACTGGGTGTACTGGTTTTGTCTGGGATAGTATTAGGTTTTTTCCCAGTAGCTAGTATGGGGGTACCGTTTGGATTTGTACTGGAAACAGCATTGATAGCACAGGGATGTTTTAGCTCCTGCTGAGCAGTGCTGACACAAAGTCAAGGCCTTTTCTGCCTCACATCGCTCCACCAGTGAGGAGGTTGGGGGTGCACAAGAAGCTGGGAGAGGACACAGCTGGGACAACTGGCCCCAGCTGACCAAACGGATATTGGATCATACCATATGATGTCATGCGGAGCAATAAAACTAAAGGGAAGGTCAGCTGGGGTGGGGGAGAGGGTGGGTCACTGCACCAGAACTGGCTGAGCATCAGTGACAATTAAGAATCAGGTGAGCAACTGTTTTTCTTGGGTTTTATTTTTCTCTCTCTTTGTTATTTTTTCTTCTTTTCCTTACTACTACTATTATTGTTATTCTTATTCTTAATTCTTAAACTATTTTCATGTCAACCTATGATTTTTCTCACTTTTGCACTTCTGATTCTCACTCCCATTCCAGCGGGTTGGAGTGAGCGAGCGGCTGTGCAGTGCTTAGTTGCCAGCAGGATTTAAACCACAACTTTTTGGCATCCAACATGGGGCACAAAGGGTTTGAGATAATAACAGATTAGACCAGAGCATATCAGAAGAGATTTATATGTGTCAACAGTTGCAGTTTATGATATTGATTGATCTGTTCTCTATATTAGTTTATCTGATCTACGCCATGGGTGGGTTTTATTTTTTTTGCTGTACATGTTAAAGATTAATGGTGGCTTTTGCAGTTTGCTGTGTTCTATAGTGCTTAGTGGTATTTTGCTTGGGGGATTTGTTATTAAAACACTTACCTTGTACTTAAACTGGTATCTGGGACCTGTACTGAAGCCATTACTGTGCTTTAGGTACCATCGCATGGAGATAATGAAAAATCAGACTTCTTCCTCTGAGAGATTTTTTTTGGGGGGGGGGGGGG
>NW_010268086.1:0-3437 GCF_000690775.1 Eurypyga helias
TTTCCTGGCTGAATCCAGCACAAGGTCTAACCCTGGCAGGCAACTAAGCATCACACAGTTGCTTACTTCTTGCTGTGTATTGGATGGGGGAGAGAATCAGAAGAATAAAAGTAAGAAAATTTATGGGTTGAGATAAAGATAGTTTTGCATGCAAGCAAAGCAAAAAAAATTCATTCACCACTTCCCATTGGCACACAGGTGTTCAGCCACCTCCAGGAAAGCCAGGCTCCATCATGTGAAATGGGTACTTCGGAAGAGAAACACCGTAACTCCAAACATCCCCCCTTCCTTGTTCTTCCCCCAGAACTACATGCTGAGCATGATGGTATGGAGTATCTGTTTGGTCAGTTGGAGTCAGCTGTCCAGCTGTTTCTCCTCCAACTTTTTGTGCACCTGCAGCCTACTTACTGGTGGTGTGGTGTGAGAAGCTGAGAAGTCCTTTACTCTGTGTAAGCACTGCTCAGCAGTGACTAAAACATCCCTATTATCAACAGTGTTTTCAGCACAAATTCAAAATGTAGCCCTGTGCCAGCTACTATGAAGAAAATTAACTCTACCCTTGAAAAAAACAGCACAATATAGAAAGCAGAGACTGTAAAAATAAATTAGGAATTACTTTATATACAATATTATTTGTTAGGAAGGAATGTTATCTGATGGACATATTGTGGGAATCCGTAGGCTTTTCAGAGTTCTATGATTATGGGGAAATCATTTCCCGTCTTTGTCTCTGCTCTGTCTTCCATTGTCTGTCTTACCACACTAGAAGCTAAGTTTTCAGGGCAATATGTTATGGTTTTGTTAGTGTAGTACAAGAGAACTCCAGCTTTTTTTAGGGATTAACGTTCATGCTGTTATTTAACACTAAAGTCTGGAGTCTTCTTTGCAAAAACAGTGGAAAAGTAGGGCTATAACCTTAGCTGGTAAAAACTGCATAACACTGTTGAAGTCAGCAGATTTATATCAAATAAATATCAGGCCACAGTCTGTGGGTTGCATATTCCATTGTCCCATCCTTTTTGCACAATGAGGATGACAAAAGGATAGTGTTGAGTACAGATTCAAAATCAAGTGTCATCACTGAGGCAGAAAAAGAAAAAAAAATTACAGAGGTGAAGCATTTATAATTTCCCTTGGGAACAGATACATATGATAAATAAAATGAGATAAATAGAATTTGGTGGGGAACACCATTTTCTCTTTCTGGGAAGTCTTTCTAAAACAATTTCTCTCCTGAAAATTACTGAATGCTGATCAAAATGTAAAGTATAATTGAATTTTATGGAAAGATGTGAAGACTGTGCCAAGGTGATTTTAGTAAACATGAAAAGGGAGACCATTCTAGGGATAGGAGGAAAATACCACAAAACCAAGCAAGTATACACAGAAAAGGTACAGTGTGTACTACCATTAGATAAACTTACATCCTTAGAAACAAGCAGTGGTGTTAACTGAAACATAACTTTTCAAATATGTGCAATAAGCAATGTAGAACAAAGACTGTTTCATTTTTAACTGTAGACAAAGAGTAAACATGATTTAAATTTGTATTATGTCAGCCTGGTTCTCAAAAATGTCATTGGGACAGCTGTTTGGATTTCAAGAGATATATAATAACTTATTAACTTATACACAGCACAGTTGTTATTACTAGTGTGCATGTGTTAAAGTACTGATGGTTGTTGACCTGTTTGTAATCAGATTGCCTGTGATAATGTAAAGGGAAGAAATCCATAAGAACGCACAGATGCTTAGGCTTCCAGCAAGTTAGAATTAGGAGGTAGGAGCGTAGTCATTCCCTTGCCTTTCTGATTGATTCTTCAGGAAGAATGTGGAGAAAATTTTCTAGACAGTAGATGATGTGCGATTCTGCTAAAAAAAAAAAATGCTGTACCTTGCTCTCAAAATGTTAACTGGCTGAAACAATTATGTCTTCCTGAAAAGCAGCACTTTTTAAAGCTGAAAAGTCAAATAAAAATACATTTAACATAAAATCTTAGATTTATCTTGCAAATCTTGCCTATCTTACCATTTGTTATTAGCAGTCAAGAGAGGTATTAAATGATGGTTATTTGTCAATAACCATGACATTTCCATCTTCTAGCTATTGCTGTCTATCATCATGAGAGACGTGTTGGGGTGGTGCCAAGATAACTTATATGTGATGGAGTTGTGACAATCTAGTATCATTTGAATGAGTAGATGTTGACCTCTGTAAATTATCTGGAGCTGGGAAACGATAGCCTTCTCTTTTCAGCAATTTTAAAACTGAAAAACTGTGATAGAAATAAACTTTTCTTTTTAAAGTCTTTTTTTTTCTCCTACTTTCTTATTTTTTTTTTTCCCCTCAGTCACAACAAAGAGAATTAAATAATGCAAAACGTATGAAACGTAGGAACCTCAGTGTTTTGGCTGATAAACTTTCATGTGTCCTAAATTTAGAACAACGCATATTTTTCTTGAGGTATATGGTCTTATTAAGGTAGAATATATCTTTCATAAGCCTAAAAAGAAATCCAAACAATGCCTATTACAGTAAATTTAATAAATTTGAGACCATCTTTCGGGTACAGCAGGAAAAAATTACCCAATTCAACATTTTTACACTTTCTTATCCTGTTATTGCCCACTACTTTCTACCTTCAGAATCTTCTATCACATTTAAGGTTACATCTCCAAGATTCCTGGTGCTTTTAAGCTATGCTTATGGACATATTTGAGATGAAATCCACCTGGCTACAGATAAATAGGTTAATGACTCCCTGACCCCCAAATTTGTTCAAGGTCTCTAAGCAGGGTTTTCCCCACCTATTAACTTCTGTAGAGCCTAATACAGTAGAACATGTCAGAAGATTGATTTTGGCTCATCTCAAAGTACCACAGGTAAGGACATTTGTACTCAAAACCTCAGCTGATGAATGAGGTGGTGCCATTCCTTTCCACATTTCATGCAGGTATGAAGGACTACTAACACTCATCTCAAATACAGAAGAGTTGGTTTATTTTTTAAAAAGTCAAAATACTTAATTTTTAAGGTCAGAAAATGTATCACATGTAGCACAGTGAACAAATGCCTCTGCTTACAGTCTGCATGATAAAATCCATCAAAAATTATTGAGCATTCTATCTGGTTGGTATTTTATTTTCTGATCTCTAGTTTTCAGTCCTCCCTTTTAATTTTTGCTTTTGGGAGAGGTTTTTGTCATATTATTTCACATTTTGTCTTTAACAGAATATAAGCCTCAAGCAGTGTTCAAATTCTACCAAGCTTTACAACTGGGGATATTTAAATGGTTTGCAAAGTAGATAAAACAAATGTTGTTGTATTCCTTGTGACTCACAGTTGATCTTATCAGAGGGTAGTTGATTTTAGAAATTGAAAAGATTTGAATGTGAAACTTGTCTTAGAACTTGCATCTCATAGAATCATAGAATGG
>NW_010268087.1:0-237 GCF_000690775.1 Eurypyga helias
CTGGTTTCTCTGGGTGGTTCTCTGCCCTCGGGCCGAGTGCCGCAGGGTGAGGGCCAGAACCTGAGCGCTGCCGCAACAGTTTCCGAACGAGCCCTATCAACAATAGCAGCCTGGCAAAACTAAAGAACCCACCAACTCCCTCACGAATGAGCTAGCACCGGAGTTAGCGAAGCAGCTAACGCAGGAGTCGGGGAGAGTGTTAGCAATTGTACGGGAGCGAACAAGGGGGCGGAAGGG
>NW_010268087.1:535-1104 GCF_000690775.1 Eurypyga helias
GAGATTCAACAGTAGCCGTTCCTGCCTCTGCCTCTTTAGTTTGCTCTTCATCATCTTGAGGTCATTGCTACAGTGTCTTTTAGCAAAGTATTTGCATATGTGTAAGATTCTGTGAAAAGCCCAGTGCAGGCTATCTTGCCCTCCTTTGCTTTACATTTGGAATTTTTCTGCCAGTTCTGAAATTGTGTTTGCAGGATCTCCCAGTCAAGGCAGCATTTAGTGACCCATGTCCTGTCCCACCTAGGTATTGTCCATCCCTTACTCTCTTGCTGTTTTCACTGTTCACATACAGTGTTCTCCCAAGCTTCCATTATCTCTGTATTTACACAGTCCCACCATGTCCTTCAATTTGTAGTGGTCATGGTCATGACTTATGAGGATTTTCTGACCCACAGGTGTATAAAGTTCATAGCCATGAGATTTTCAGGATCCCGCAATACACAAGATCATGGAGGTGTGGGTTTCTCAGAATTTCTTTATTACAAATTACTACAAAACTAGTAGTCGTAAAAACAAACACACAGAGAGACACCACAGGTCACTACAAAATTACCACTAGGAAAGCAAGT
>NW_010268088.1:0-34228 GCF_000690775.1 Eurypyga helias
AGCAGCAGTCTGCATTGAGAGCTATCTGGGGATATTGGAAAAAGCAATTGTTTGTATGATTCCCTAGGGTAATTCTGTGAGGATAAGGTTTCTTTTGGAGATGCCTGGTTTCTAAATTTGATAATAAAACACAGTTGCAGTGGTTGCTGGTATCTGCTTTTTCTCCACCAGTTCCACTGTGGTTTTTTTCCTGTCTGGAATATTCTGGAGGAGCTAGTCTCCAGCATTTTTATTGGCTAATTCTGCAAAATGGAATGTATTCGTGTATGCTAAGCATTAACTTTGACTCAGTGTAATAGTGCTGGTTAATACTAGCTAAGCACATGGTACTCTAGTAAAGATTTAGTCAGGCCTGTTATTTCTGAAAGATGGTAAAGTGTGTGGAAGTTTGGGTATATGAAGGTGCTGGAGAAGCCTGTTTGGACCCTATGAAATAGATCTACCAAGTACTAGAATACTATACTTGCCTTAATGACTTCAGGTTGTGAAGAATAATCCTTAGATTTAAAAGTAAAAATTAAAGCATTAACTTTTTTTTTTAAAGGTATGTTGATTGATAGTCCTTTAATAAGTGTATTACAAGTGTGAGCAGCTACAAACAGGTGGTAAATAACTATCTTGTTTTCTGATTTCCTTTGTGTTTTTTTTCCTTTTTAAATATTATTTTAAACCCTATTGGATAAAGTCCTCTTTGTTAAAATTAGGAATTTAATGTTTTGAATTCTTTCTGTATTTGACCAGGAAAACTCTTAATTCAGAGTCCAGTTTGCAAGGGGAGGGCAGGGGGGGAATCCATCGGAAATGCTTGTTCCAGTCTATCTGGAGTCCCTGAAGTGAAAACAATGGGCTAGTTTAGATTATTATTTAAAGAACAACCAGTGTAAGAACTTCCCTCATGCACACACAGATGCTGAATAGCCCTTTCCGATCACAGATACTGAATATTTCATTTTAAAGTCACTATCTTTTTGAAACTCGGATATCTAAATGACGTGTTTTCTGTAGCTGGTTGAGAAACAACCAGCCAGGGATGTATGCCTGAAGCCTGATGAGGTTGTAAGACAAGGTAATACAAATTAAAATCTAATAAAAAAAAGTTTGTGTTGTTTGAGTCAGATTTATAGTCTGTTTTCCTGATGTGCTTGCACAATTGGGGTAATTATGTGCATAAATCAAGAAATGGGCACAAAATTTAGATTGAGCTTGAAGTTGTCTAAAAATGGAGCTGCGTTTTTGTAATTTTAGTTGTCAAAAATAAATGTGGTGAAATGACTGTTTCCCAAGTCATGGTCACAGGTGATACTAAGCAATGAATAACCAGCAACTAAACATTGATATCTTAGGAAGCGCAGGATCCTACGAATTATTAATAGATGACGGTAACTGTACCTCTCCTTTGTGGTGTTCTCCTAGGCTAAGCCTAATTTACAGTAGGAGAAAAGCATTTTCTAATTTGATTAGGTGGTGGTTCTGTCTAATTTAGTAATGAGCCAGTGCTCATTCTGAAAGTACAACTTCATTTCACTAATGCTGTTGTTAGCTGAAAGTTGGGATGCTGTGAAACATAGCACTTGTAAAATTATGGAGATTGTCATCCTCCGGGAACTCTGCAGCCAAACATCGTCATTCTGCGAGTATTTTCCAGCGGCCTGGTCCATTTTGGTGGTTACAGTAGTGTCATGGTCTGTTCTCTACAGGATACAGTGGGGGGATGCATCCAAAATGATTAAACTGTTTTTAAGAATCTGCAGATTTTTGATGAACCAACTTTTCCCCTGTCTTTTGAAATCAGTTGAGGAATGTACTGTTCCTCTAGGCTTCATTATCTTACGTACTATTTGGTTTTAGTGTTTATTCATACGCTGGGAGTTACTTTCTATTTATATTGTGATAAGGCTTCTGCTACTTGGCTGAAATAGTGAGGACTTGCATATGGGATTTCTAGTACTTTTGGGGAAGGATGGTTGTTTGAAGTTTGGTTTGGGTTTGTTTTACTGCTGCAAAATGGCTGTCTAGTTAACTGTTTATCTTTTATTTGTGCTGGTTGTCTCTGGAAGTGAAATAATTCACATTTGTCCTGATTTCATCTTGTTTGTTTTGGACCATATCCCCAGTTTTGTCACAGATGATTTAAGAACTTCGGTATTATCCTCCAACTTGGTTTTTTCTCTTCTCAGCTTGGTATAAATCTCATTTCTGTGAAGAACTGAAGTTTATTATGGTTATCTCTGTTGCCTTTTTTTTGCTTACTTTGACAGGTTTTTTTTCTGTTACAGCTTAAGTATTCTGGTTTTGTTTGTTCACTGCATGTATTACTTAATAGGAGAACTTACAGATTTTCCTGAGCTTTGACTCCTTGGCAAACATTTAAAGCTTTACTTCCTCTTCGCTATCTAAAGTACCTCTATTTTATCCCATATATAACTGGAGATGTGAATCTGTGCTGGTCCTTAAACAATATTCTGTTGAGTGTCTTGTCAATATGGGAACATAAGTGTTGTTATTATGGTCATTTTTTTTCCTTTCAGTGTCTTCTGATTACCTTGGACTTCTCAATTGCCCAAATACTTTGGAGAACTGTTCATCCAAGTGTGTAAACTCAGTGTTTAATACTTTATTAGCTTTGCTAATACTGGGATTTTTCTCCTCTTTCATCCCTATCCCCTTTCTCCTGGTGTTTTTCCATAGGAACCGAATTTCTCTCTCACTGAGGTTCCTTCAATTCCAGTATGGAGATGAATCGAGAAAAGCTGTGTGCCAGTAAGGCTGATGTGAGCTCAGATTCTGCTTATCATTGCTCAACGTGTCATGATGATGAGGAGTGGAGCAATGCCAGCCGGGGACGAGCTAAGTCACGAAGTTTGTCTGCTTCACCAGCCCTAGGAAGCACCAAAGAATTCCGGTATGGCTCTGGGTTCTTCCTCTTGTTGCTACCTTTAAGAAAAATGAAAAAAAAATATTAAAAAAAATTTGCTAGCCAGATTTAGTTTTTTTCTATTTATATAAGCTTAGTCTTGCAGCTGTGACAAGTGGCAATGAGCAGAAATTACCTCTTTCTTAACAAGTTGCTATTGAGGAGTTATTAAAATGCATTTCACGGGGTTGTTAGTCAAAAAAACCCTCACAAGGCAGGAATTTTAAAGGGGTGCAGGAGGGCGAGGTGTCAAGAGCAGACCTGCAGCCAGGATGGCATGGCTGTCAAAATGTGTATCTGCAGAGTTCCTAGTCTCAAAAAAGAACCGGTCAGCAGCAGAGACAGTTCTGCAGAGTTTTACAAATGGTCTCGCTCGAGCTCCAGTGCTGTGTATTACAACCTGTGTAAGTGTTTAGGTTATATGGTAGTGTGAGGCAGCACAGTGTAACTCTGTCCTTGCAAATTGTTTTACAGCAGTGAGAAACACCTTTTTTTTTTTTTTTTTTTTTCCCCTTTGAGCCAAATTTCTAATCTAGTTGCAAGGCTCTTGTCATGTGGACAGCTTGGATAGAACTTTTGATTTAGTGAGCTTTGGACCCGCTGTAAATATTGAGTAGTGTGCTGTGGTAGCAGTGTGTCTTGATCTTGTGGGGAGCATAGCAGAACCTTACCTTACTTTGGGACAGACAGCAGTGTGGAGGAGTTTCTCAACGGATGAAATTCTCGTCCGGAGTTCCTGCTTTGCTGGTAGGAGTGCTGTTGCAAGGCAGAGCGTGTATGGGTGAGGCTGAAGATTGCAGGGGGAAGCGTTATGGCAAAGCGAGGCATAATGAGAACCTTTATCTGAAGAGGCTGAAAGGTTATGAAAACACTTGCTTTGCACGTGTGGTTCAGAAAGTGGGTGTATGTCAATGCTTTTGGAGGATGTTCACAAAGAACCGGGCTCTGACTGCAGTTCTAGCTGCTGTCTTGTGTCAGAGTCGATATGTCAGACTTGGTTAAAAGCGTGCTGTAAAACCGGTGTTCTTTCCTTTCTCCACTTAAACCTTTAAGTGGATGTAGAATGTAGGTTTCAGTCAACCTGTGAAAAAGACCATGCTGTCTAAATTTTTGTGTATGATTATCTTCTAGCTAAAATAACTACTTTTTCTATTTCAAACTAGAAGTGATGTAGATGATAGACCCTACCCATTGTGGGTTTGAATTAGGGTTATTGTTTACAAGAGAAGGTTTTTTTAATTAAGATGCTCTGCATTCATTCACTGGCTGCCTTGCATTTAGGGTAAAATTGTCACAAGGCATTGCAGAATATCAGAGGGTGATCTCAGGCTTGCAGTGTAGTATTCACACGGAGGTGGTTGCCTCTACTTTGAACTGACAAGTATATTTTCCTATAAGATATATGATTTTCAGTGCCCTACTGCTGCTTATTCTTCGCAAAGATAATCTTACTACAAACAACTTTAAATTCTGCTAACTCAGACTTTTTGCCTTCTATTGGTTAAATAGTGCCTAGGTTGAGGACTAATAAAACCAAGTAAAATTGCAATGAAAATGTATACCAGGTATTAATTAGAGCTTGCAGAGAAAGTTTGGTTTGAATGTCATGAAGGTCAGAGGAGGATATGTAATGCCTCTTGTAGGAACAGTGTTGAGCCAATTAGTGGGAGCGGCATGGAGTAATGACCTGTGTTGAAAGAAGGCAAAAAAGGGTGTTATTTGGGAGAAGCTTGAGCAGAGCAAGAAGTGGGAGGTGATGTTGCTGGGGCGATATTTAACTATCCCAGTTTCAAGTGTAATTGTTTAGAAGTAGATAGAGACTTGTCATTCCTTTACACATGTTTGTACACCCATTAATCTCTAATTATGTCAGTCTTTGCTCATTTTTATGTTTTAATGTAAATAAGGTAAACTTAGCAATAATCTTATCTGACTGGATTAGTCACACAGGGATTTATAAATGGAAAAAAATATTTGAAAGACAAGTATCACTTCTGTGTGTTTGATGTAGGAAATAAATACTCATTTTCATTATTGGAATTCAAATCTTAGGCCTGTTTCATTAGATATCGAACAAATAAGATGTTGCTGTTATTCCTTAATTATCTCTCTTTTAACCTGTCATCTGGTTTTGCTTTTTATTAGATTTCTGAGGGTTTTTTTAGTACTAAGAGTGAGTCATCAGGCTGGTCTGGGCTACTTCATCATATACACAATAGAAGGCAGTGCAGTCATGATTTGTTACTGCCAGACAATAGGTTAGTTACTAGTTCCTGTGTAAACTGAATTAAGCATGGGAAAGGCACATTTCCTCCTTCTTTTTAATGGAATAATTCTAATAGCATTTACGTAATGTTTCAACAGTTTCATGACTTGAGTAAGCTTTACTCCCATTTACAGGTTTGCTGAAGGAGGTGGGAGGGAAGTAAGACAGAACAGTTCTGACTTGCTCCAGATAATCTCATCCTGGAGCTAGGAGTAATCCTGTGCTATGGGTGGGATTTAAGTTTGAGGATAATTTCAGAGCTCCTGTTTATTTGAAGACCAAGATCATATTAGCTCTTATTAGATAAACAAATGGAAAAAAATCCAAACATTTTAATACAAAAATGGACAGTTAGCTGTTCAAAACTAAGGCCTGGTAGTGCAGGTCTATATCTCCATATACCTTAGAATGAAGGATTTGTGTTTTATTAATTTCTTAAGTTGAAAGATTTAAAGAAGGAAAAGTGTTTGAATGATTGGAACATCATTACTGTGACTTGACCATGGTAAAAGAAATCTGAAGGTGTTGCCTTGGTGTTGGAGACTTAATTGTAAATGCCTAGCCTACAGTGGGAACCCTGATTTATACACATTACTGTACCTTATTGAGATGAAGAGCACTCATTAAAGTATTTTTTGTGTATTTATACCAGATTTAGTCATTCTGTATGTCTTGTTCTAAAATTGTGTGCTCTTAGATAAGACGTAGTGCTTCAAGAAACACAGAAAAGCAAGTATTGTGGTTATCGTGTCTGCAGTAGTGAAGCTGATGTCTCCTGGGAATTGACGTAGACTTTAAACACACTAATGACACACAGCTAACTGGGTTTTTTCTGAGAACGTGGCCTGAAAACAAGTTTTTGGACTCACTTCTTGTTTGTATACTTAGTTCTTTGCTTGCTTATTGTCAAGAGAAATTAATGCATGCCTAAATATTATGGAAGAGAAAGTGCTTATACTACATAAACAAACCCCCTGGGTTTTGTTTTATATTTTAATTAATTGACTAGGCACACTTGTTAAGTGAAGGTTGTGTGACTGCTGAATTCCATAACAAACACTGAAGGCTGCTGCTCTCTTGCTCAGCTAGTGTTATTACAGAGATATTTTGTATTTCTTTTGAATGTTGCCACAAATCTGTCATTCCATCTTTTCCTGGTGCTATTAAACCTCCTACAAAAGCTGAAATATTCAGTCAACTAGCACTCGAGTACCTGGCTGAGTGCTTCAAGTGTTAAATACTTGTTTATGCTATCATGTTGACTATTATGTAGGGTTACAACAAAGTGAGGAGTTGAAAAATGTGTCCTTTAGTTACTAAAGAAAAAAAAGACATTTTCTAGAGTAAGAAGGAATTTAAATATGTGAGAATTACATAGGTAATTCCAAACAGGAATTATCTGTGCTTTGTTTCTTAAACATAGGATTTTTCCTTTTCACAGTAGTGAGACCTTTAAAATTGGTGATATTTTTATAATTTGGGATTTATCTACACATTTTTTACATTTTTTTTGTCTCTCTGAGACACACATGCAGTGTTCTGCATTGTAGTGTCCGTAAGAGTTGAGACTACCTGGAATCTTTGCAGGCTTGACGTGAACTCAGAGAACCAACTTGAGAAAACTTGACCACCACCCCTGAGGCTGCGACGCTTCCTTTGTGCGAAGCGAAGATGAAACGGATACTAGAGGGATATGTGCCTGATGCTAGTATTTAGGAAGTGATTGCTCAGTATGTGAAGGGGATAAACTGTGAGTGAGGCTTTGATTAAAATGGCTCTCAAGGAGCAGGTACAGGAGATAAGTCTTAGATGTGAAATGTGAGAGCTAATATCTGTAAAATTACATAGCTGGGCGACCAGAAACGTAGGTTTAAGGAAGGGACTTCACCCTGTATTGCCTAGTGCAGTGTTTCCA
Source organism: Eurypyga helias (assembly GCF_000690775.1). Lineage (NCBI taxonomy): Eukaryota > Metazoa > Chordata > Aves > Eurypygiformes > Eurypygidae > Eurypyga > Eurypyga helias. Next base: position 7,096 of record NW_010268088.1, read on the forward strand.
AAGAAGTGCTTTTGGTGGTTGGGGAGGTAATTATACCCAGTTTGTCACCACATTTCTTTTACCTATTGTTTTTTATATATGTATTTAGGAGAACACGCTCCTTGCATGGACCATGTCCAGTGACCACGTTTGGACCAAAGGCCTGTATGCTGCAAAATCCTAAAACGATTATGTAAGTACTTGTCAAATGAATGGTGGTACACTTATTCTACGTTTTAAAAGATGTTTGCTTTTCCACCATTCACCCCTAATCAGCGTTGTTTGTATTTTACCTGATATTTGGAGATGTTCATGTTGCTTGATTGCCAGCTTGGGGTCTGCATTGCCAAAATTGGCCTCCATTTTTATCACACATTGACCATTTAACAAAGCAGCCTGAGGGGAGAATGGGTAGCACTGCTGAACTGTATTCTCAAGTAAAACCCCATCAGATGTGCATTAGTTTGTTGTGCATGTTGGAAAGTATAATATGTGTTTGAATGTACTTCTTTTCTCCCAACGGGTGGTAGGACATAATTGGCATTTCCCTCTACAGATTTATAGTGGTTTTGCTGGTTGGCATACTTCCTGCAGGGTAACAGACATAAAAGGAAATGAATTTTACTGGTTTTACATTTCTAATTCCTGTGGTAATGTCAGGCCCACTATCTACTACCTGAACTAATGGGGAGGTTTTTTTTTTTACAGCTCAGTATTGGTATTTTGGGGGAAGGGGGGGAAATAGCCATTTCACAGAGAAATACAGCAGGGCATATGAATAGTATGAAATACTCAAGTTTTTAGAGTGTGCATAACCTGGAATCCACAGTTTGGCAACTCTGATCGGTGCTTTCCAGCTGAATTGACAGTAGATTTGCCATGTGCATGGAACACCTTCTAGCAATCTATTGAGGATACGGAGAAGTGAAGTTTTTAGAGTATGCATAACCTGGAATCCACAGTTCGATGGCAACTCTAATTGGTGCTTTCCAACTGAATTGACAGTAGATTTACCATGTGCATGAAACACCTTGTAGCAATCTATTGAGGATACGGAGAATCTGTTGGTAGCAGTTTTTTTGTTCCATCAACTTGAAATACATAAAACAGCAGTGTTTCTGACAGGAGCCAAAATGTTTATGGACATCACAGGGACAGGAGGAATTGTTCTGTGTACAGTGAAACCTGAGGAAAGCCGTCTCCCTCCCTTGGCAATGTGTGTTTGAGCTAGTAGTTTGAATTTTTGTATTTGGTCTGTGGCACTTTCCGTGTGTGAACGTTATTAAGGCAAGTTTGCCTTTTGTAAGTCGTGTGTTATAAAGGTGTTGCTTTTACACCATGTAGTATAATAAATGTTGCCTTGACTTGGTCAGACAAGGAATGTCAGGCTGCTACAGATGAACCAAGTTAGTGGTCCCTATTTTTGTCCCTTCAAAATCTTTATTTCATTGTTCTTTCAGTTAAATGTAAGGTATTTAAGTATTTATTTGCATAAATCTTTACCTAAGTAGTAGTAGTCATCTTCAAAACAGGTTGATGGTATCCTAACTTTCCTACAAAGGCGTGACAGAAATCTTGCAGCGTACAGTAACTTCGAGCTTCCTCATTCTTTGTTCTGAAGTTGGTGGCTTGGAGTGCTGCAGTTCCTCTGAAAACCCAGCTTGAGCCGTATGTTTACCCACCTGACTGGTGAACACGCTCCTCCCCATGGGCCGGGCCAGCATGGCACAATATAAGGATGGTGTCCAGATCAGTCGGGTGCAGAGGCTGCGAGCAGCACTACGCCTGTGCTGCTTGCCAGGGAAAGGGCTGCCTTCACGGCGTTCAGAGTAGCTGAGGAGTGGAGGGTGCACTCAGGTCGTTGAAGGGAAGGAGTATTTGAAGACCAATTTGTAAATTACTACTCTTACTATATGTAAGGTTTTTGTTGTGGCTTCTAAAAACAAGCAAAAGCTTTTTATTTGTTTTTTTTTTTTCTTCTCTACAGTCAGTAATATTGCTAAACTCATCACTGGAGAGAATTTTACTCTTTATGTGTGGGCCTAAGTTAGTGAAGGGCTTGGTGTCTCGTTACGTGCCAGTGTTGATGATTGTGTTGGAACCCTGCTTTCTGAAGATGTATGTCCAGATGAATTGAGCGAAAAAGAATCAGGTGCTTGTGCTGTTGGGGAGGGGATAGGTCAAACACCTGTTTTTAAACTCTTTCTTGAAATGGGGTTTTTCTTAGAAAATCTGGCGTCTGTATAAACACTTTATACAGGATTTTTCTGTGAAGCCTCACTATTTTTGATTGTAATACTTAACTAGAAAAAAAAAAAAGAGGAAAATATTTTCTTTTGATGTAGCTGTTTATTAATAAGTGATAAAAGCCTCAGCCTTTTTTTGGAGCTGTTGCATTTGCCTGACTCCTGGAAAGAAACATGAAGATCTTAAAGCATGTTATGAATAATGTTTCATTTAGGAGAACTGCGTGGGATTGGTGAGTACAGTCAAAACAGGCGGACTGCCTTTTGTTTGAACAAAGTCTGTATGAGCTCTGGGTTTATTAAGTGAAAAGCAGGGGGGCAATCCTTACTTCTTTTCCAACATTAGAAGATAGCCTAGTCGTCTTGAAGTGGGTTTGCGGGTGGTGTCTCTTGTGTATTTTTTACCTTTTAACAGTACTGAGAATTTAATTTTACGAAATGAACTTTAGTGTAGAACATGCTTCCTTAGTAACCATTTGTATTGCAAAAAACTTCAGCTTCAGTTCCTTTGTGACTGTCTGTTAGCAGTAAACACATTAATGCAACTCTTCCTGTTTTGTTTGTAAACTTTCTTTTACTACTTACATTTTTTTAATTAAATTTTAAAAATTTTACCTTGTTTACTTCATTTTCAGTTTAGCTATTCATTAGTTAATGAGGTCAGAGGAAGCCTTTCAAATTCCTAGTCATCTCAGATTCATGGTGATATTTGAGATCTAGTGTGGTATCTTCAAAATGTCCTTACGCTGAGCCAGGGGTTTGGATTAGACTGTCTTTGGAGGTGCCTTCCCAATGCCCCTGTTCTGTGATTCCTGTAAAATGCAGTGAGCTAAGACATGATGTAGTGTCGAAAGCCTGTATGTGATACTGAGTGTGACTGCGTACCTGTCTTCTGTGTTACGTAATAATGTTCAGAGCAATGGCACTGTTTGTTAGTAAATGTGATTGGTATCAGGCTGCCTCATTAATCTAAAGTTTTGCTGTGTTTATGTAGAACATAAGCATTTTGGAAAGTACAATGAACAGGTTATTCTACCTCCAGTAGCATCAGCTGTTTTATTTTAACAATTGCAGATCTACATCCAAATCTCCTTGTAAACTTGGCTTGCTCAGCATTTATACTAATCTGCTTTGCTTTATGGATTATAGCTGTGCCGCATGGAAAAGGACAGGAGGCTTGCTATAAGCAGAATACAGCTGTGAAATCACATAGCTTAGAAGTAATAGAAGAGAAGGAAAACACATCTGGGTATTCCTAAATCAACTAGATGTATTACAGAGCAATATGAGGGTTCTGTTATTGAACACTCCTGAAAGCTGCAGAATTGTTTGCGTACATATATTTAGTTCTTGAGGCTCCTGAGTCTCGGAATGCCTCCCTGACAATAAGCAGGCAGTATTTTAAATGCTTTTATTAAGTAGTAGTTGTGCTACTTTAAGGAGATAAACTTGTTTTGGGATCAGCACGGAAATAGAATGAATAGATAGGATATGTTAGGAAGTAAAAGAGTTACAAGTGCAGACTTTCTAGAACAGAGTTTATGTACTGTAGTTTTTTCACAGTTGTTAAGGCTTATCTTGATGACCATGTGAATCTTAATGATTTGCCCCTCCCTTGTGCTAGTGGTAAGAGAAAAACTAGGATTTGTGTCTGCATCTTCAGGCTTCAAAGGGTACTGAGAAAACTGCCTGTATGCTGGTATCAGTGAAAAAATGCGGAAGGAAGCAAAAAAAAGACAAAATTTGGGTGGAACTATTAAATTTACATTGACTTAAGCTGTTTGACTTATAGTATTGGATGGGGAAAAATTCTTACTCTGTAGCTTTTTTCTGATTCTCTAATTGGATGTTTCTCCTTATTTTGAGTCGGCTTAAGGGGAGAGAGCATTAAAACAAGATAGAGGATAGCATTATGGCTGGAGGATGCGGGTTCAAGAGCTTGATCCAGGAGCTTTTGTAGTGCTTCTGTTAAAGTCCCTGGCTGCACGTGTTAGTGGCATGGTAGCAGCTACAAGAACGGACGCTTTAGTACTGTGTTACCCTCTCACAGTAGTAAGACATGGACTGGTTTCAGGGGGAGAAAAGCATCGTGACGATACAAACCATTGCATCCTCCTCCTTGTTGTTCTAGGACTGTGTGCAGTAATAGTTATGGATATATTCTTACAGACCAGCATGTTGTCTAAGCCAAATGTAGCAACATTGTCTTTTTTTCTGTTCTGTAGGCACATTCAGGATCCAGCAAGCCAGCGGTTGACATGGAACAAACCTCCCAAGAGTGTCCTTGTTATTAAAAAGATACGCGATGCCAGTCTGCTGCAGCCTTTTAAAGAGCTTTGTGTGTATCTTACCGAGGTAATGAAATCCGAACTCCCTGCTTTACCATGACTAAAAATTTTACATCTAAACTGTTGTTTTCAGTTACTGATTCTGTGCAGTGTGCAGAATTGTACAGTGCAAGCAACTTGTTGCCCCTGGAACTAGTAAAACTTGTTTCAGAGCTTAAGATCAGTGCTTCAGTTCTTTAAGCACAGAGCTTAAAAAAAGGTAAACAAAAAACTTTCCTTCATTCTGTTTGCAGTTCTGAATTACAGGGGATATAAAAACCTTAATCCTTTAAGCCTCGAACAAACATGGCACTGTTACTGTATCATGTAATCTACATTCCGAAGTTTAGTTTAATTCATTAGACGGTCTGTGCGTGCTGCAGTCTCACCAGAATTAGACCACGCATTAAATATAAACCCCACAACCAACAGATGCAGACCACTTCTGTAAAATGTTACTTATGCGTTTTAAACTAATGCAAGTTATGGGGAGAGTCAAATATTTTGTCATTTGAAGAGGTTATTAACAGGCCTATCTTACCTCTTAAGGAGAACAATATGATAGTGTATGTGGAAAAAAAAGTATTGGAAGACCCTGCTATAGCTAATGATGATAATTTTGGACCAGTGAAGAAGAAATTTTGCACCTTCAGAGAAGGTAGGGTAATGATTTCATGAAAGTAAAGTTGAAATGTATTGTCTGTTCGTCGTGTTAAGTTTGTTAAACTAACGTGCGTTTTGCAAACGGCTGTTGTTGCCTCTTAGCGGTGAGAGGTTTTATTTTTGCGAGTGACTTGGCATGCTGCGCTTAATTTATGTTAGGAAATGACTTGATAAAAATTCAAAACTTGTATTTCAATGTTGGTTCTAGATTATGATGATATCTCCGATCAGATAGACTTTATCATATGCCTGGGAGGAGATGGGACCTTGCTTTATGCTTCTTCGCTTTTCCAGGTTGGTCTTTATGGGAAACAGACTTAAAGCCCTGTTTACTTTTTCAAGTATTTGATGGTTGGTTTTCTTTTCTCCTTTTGTTATTGAGTTTGGCATTTGTCCTTTGCCGTTCATCCCTTTTTTTTTAATCAAGCCTGATTTACCCTTCACCTTCTGAATACGATGTATGTAATGTGTTGTTTTTATTATGCACAGTTGAAGTTACGTCAATAGTCAAAATATTTACAGGCAATTAGTTAAAGTATGAATTGCTTTTATTCAGTAGCTTTTAAATTCTTTTCTTTATTGATAGGGTAGTGTACCTCCAGTTATGGCTTTTCATCTGGGATCCCTTGGATTTCTTACTCCATTTAATTTTGAGAATTTTCAGTCCCAAGTCACTCAGGTTATAGAAGGTAAATTTAAGGGGACAAGGTGTGGTGTTTCTTTTTGTTACATTTTCTGTAGCCTTTTCCAAGAACAGTAAATTTTCTTAACCAACTGCTTCAGGTCATCCCATAAGATCAAGTCACAGGAGATGTGTACTCGACTAACAGCAGCGTTGCATCGCAGTGACCCATTCAGTGCTGCTTTCCATACTGTTCCATAAAGGACAACGGCTAAGATATGACTTTGTCCTGTGTGGAGTAAACACGTAAAAGATGATGCAGTACTTGATAAATGAGAGCTAAACATACAGACAGAGTGTAGCTCCGATGTCTGTGATTGACTCTTCCTCTGAGCAGTGCAGGGTTTAAATACTTAAAGTCAGGCAAATAAAATATTTGAGGAAATAAATACTTTGTTTCTTCAGTATGAGGTTGGCTTGCATCTGAAGTAGATTCCTGAAAACATATCTAGAAATCTCACATTGCTAGAATGTTGTCCTTTAATAGGTGTTTCTGATGCGTTGATTTTCTTGAAGCTTAGCTTTTGCCTTAGTGAAGGTCACTGAGCCTAACTGCTTTCCCATCTTGATCGTATCCGTATAAAGCTTAGATTTTCTTTTTATATGATGAGGAAGGACTGGGTTCAAATTAAACTTGTATTTTGCTCATTACTACTAACGATCAGTCTTGAGCTTTAACTGTGATCGCAATTATCTTGTGAATAAAATTGGGAATGTTGTATATACAGATGGCGTTTCGTAGAGTCTGTTAGTCATTACAGGGGTTTATTTACTATACTAGCATATCATTTTTGTGTACTTTCTCCTGTATTTCACTTGTAGGCAATGCAGCGCTTGTTCTACGAAGCAGGCTGAAAGTGAAAGTAGTAAAAGAGCACAGAGAGAAAATGGCAGTACAAAATGGTATAGAAGAGAATGGAGTAGTATCTACAAATATAGAGAAAGAAGTGGGCAAGCAAATTATGCAATATCAGGTCAGAGGGCAAAATAAGCAAAAGAACTAATATGCTGTTTGTAAATTGTTTTTTACTTGTTTTATTATGAAACATATACTTGTTTTTCATTACTTCACTTACATTAGCCCTGTGGACAGATCCATACTGCTCCAAATCACAGTGTGTGCACTGAATAATGAGGAAGTGGTGTACATCGTTACTGTCTGCAGTCATAGTGCTTGTATTGTACTTTCCTGTGGTAATGTTTTCCTTCTATTTTGAAAACAAAGTATTTCTAAAGTGGGATATCCCAAAGAATTTCGTAAGTGAAAAGAAAAACTCTGCACACTGTTAGTAACCAGCTTCTGGAAATAATCCTTAACATCTAAAAACTTATCAAGCTGGCACTTGATAAGACAGAAGCCTGAGGAGGGCTGATGTGGCAGGTCCTAAACTGGCATGGAATTTTCCAAGAACTGAAAAGCACATTTTGGCTTGTGATTTATTATGTTGCCAGTTGGCGATAGTGGACTGGTGTAACATCTGATGTCACGGCAGGTACTAAATGAAGTTGTAGTGGATCGCGGTCCTTCTTCCTACCTTTCCAACGTAGACGTCTTTCTAGATGGACACCTGATAACAACAGTGCAAGGAGATGGTGAGTCTGCTTCTTGAGTTCAATTGCTGATCTGCTCATGTGTAGACTGTTGCTATTTTACTGGATGATTTTTGGGTATGGAAATAAAATCTTCAGCTTCCATTCCCAGGTGACAGAAAACGTGAATTTGTAAAGAATAGGTATGTTTATTCATTGGTAACTAATGTGTTCCATAACGAAGCGTTGAAGTGTTTCAAGCATTGTTTATGGCCTTATGAAGGCAGGTGGCAGTTTCTTTGGCTATGATGTGGGTATGATATGGGCAAGAAATAGCTCAGAAAAAATTTGCTTGGATATCTAGAATTTGCTGAAGACCTAATGATGCTCTTACCCTTAAAAAAAAGGAATGTCACTGTTACAAAGTTATGCAACCCAAGGTCTAGAAGTTGATGCAACTTCCATGAAGCCATAGAACGAACTGCTATGCCAGGATTAGAAGAGAATGCCTGACTTTGTGTATTAGACTGCAAATCTCCTGTGAAATACAAGTTGATACATTTCCATAACAGTGCTATTTCTTAGTCGTCTTCCAAAATAACACTTTGATTGTAATGCTAATGTCAGTGAAATTTTTGCTCTTTTCACAGGAGTCATTGTCTCCACGCCAACTGGTAGCACTGCGTATGCAGCTGCAGCAGGAGCTTCTATGATTCATCCGAACGTTCCTGCAATAATGATCACCCCGATCTGCCCTCACTCCCTTTCTTTCAGACCCATTGTTGTTCCTGCCGGAGTGGAACTCAAGGTTAGCTTCTGTTATGTTATTTCTCTTTCTGAGTTAAAAACCTCTGTAATAATTGTGCTGACTTGAGCAAAGCAGAAGAGATTAGAAGGGCTGTGTCTCTCGTGTATCCTTTCATTTGTAGGAGGACCAGATCGAGTCTGGTTGAAGAATGCATCTTTGTTTAAAATAATATACCCACTAACAGAATACTTCACGCTGTCTCCTACTGGACTTTAGTTGTGTAACGTTCTCCAAAATGGGAATACATACATTTGCATTCTGAGTAATAAAATTATACATAATTTCAACTAAAGTGCAAGTAAATCAGTGGTGTTCAAGGGAATGAGAAATTCTGCTTTCATGGCTAAGACGACAAATATTGCAGATTTTTAGTATTTTGGTAGAATTATCTACAGTTCCCCAATTATTTTTTCATAATGCTGTCTTGCAGAAAAAATGGCACATAATGTCTGAATATAAAATGGTCTTGGGTAATGTGTGTTTTTTACCAAGTACCTATGTATAAGGAAGAACCCCTTGCTGCTTCTTGTATCTGTTACGAGCCTCTAGTCTGCTTAAGTGAGTTAATATGTTTAGAAAGGCTCTCCCAGAGACGTTACGAGGTTAAGATTAAGAAATAAGTGCGTGCTGGGATTTTTGTGCTTGCTTTACAACATAAATGGAATGTTTAGCCATGGCACTGCTTTCAAGTCTGTGGGTGTTACTGGCCAATGGTTGTCAATGTATGTTAAATATGAGCCAAAGGTCCTACATTTGACAACTTTAGATTTATTACGAATTAAAATATTTTTCTGGATTAATTTTATTGTTTTTCTTGAAAGAGATGCCAGGTCAACTCATGTAACTGAATTAAAGCATGCACTGCCTGTGGCTGGACGGTCTTTTGGTTTATGACCTTGTATTTATAAAGATGGGGTTTATTGCATATTGAAAAATATACTGAAGAGGAAACGAAGATCTGGACCTCGTGTGGTATGGTGCTGCACTGTTGTTATGGATGGATTGTGAACCTCAGTGCAACTGAAAAGTTGTGAAGTGTGGGTTCTGTACTCAGAGGGAGGATGGAGGATGTGTTTGTTCCTTGCTCTTAAAAAATAGGTTTTGGACCTGAAGTTCAATTCTCTTCCCTCTTTCAGATTATGCTTTCCCCAGATGCCAGAAATACCGCCTGGGTTTCATTTGATGGAAGGAAGAGGCAAGAAATATGCCACGGAGACAGGTAAAGCCTTTTTTTTTTTTAATGATTGTATCATCTCTGAGTATAGAAAATGCTGATTCTTGAGCTTCTCTCATTCTTTAGCGTGTGTCAAAAGGGTTGCTGGCAGTGAAGCAACGAGCTTTTATAAACCCCAACACCTCTTACAGCACAAACTGCACAGAAAGTATTTAATTTCTAACATGAGTGGTTTAGATCTTGCTATGAAAGCAAGTGAAATGGGAAGACAAAGGCATGTAAACGTTGCATGCTTGGCCAGGAAGATGGACGTGTCTATAAAATTCTGTAAATTTAATTGAAAGATAGACCTTGAGAAGATGTAAGCTGACAGGAGTTGCCTGTAAGCAGTGGCTCTGAGCAATGCCGTGTGGCTTGAACCGTGCTAACCGTACGGTTACGGTGAGTGGCTGCGGTCACTTGTGGCGCTGTTGTCCTGAGCGAGCGGAACCCAGCGCGTGAAGCTTCCTCAGCGTTTGTGCGCACAGTCTGCTGGCTCGTCTTAACGGCAGGTGATGAAGGCAGCTGTAATATCTGACTGGTAGGCTTCGTGTTCAGCATGATGTCTTTTTTTTCTTGGGCCATATAAATTGCCAGGAAGGAGAATGTATAGCTGGCACGATGGTCCATCTTGACCTGCTTCTATTTCCTCTGAGCTTGAAAGATCTTTAGATAGATCAGGAGACTAGCAAGGATTCAAACATGAGATTTGGCCCTTTGTTGGGTGCTAGACTTGTTCGTGCTGTTGCTTACAGTTAACACTTGAAACTTAAAGGCCGAGGTGCTCGCTTATGTTTTGCTTTGTCCCTGTGTTGCTGAAGACCAGCAAGACTGAAGGAGACTGTGGAGTGGGTTCAGTATTCTCACTGTGTTACAGAATGCTGTCCAGAGTGCATCTGCTAACAGTTTCGTGCCCTGTGTTCGCTCTGTTTAGATGAGTCTGCAGACTTGGTTATTCCCTGATCATGGAAACCTGCTGTTTTACCAATTTGGCTGATCATAGCACTGTGTTAGCTCATGAATAGAAGATGATATAGATGTTTTTTTTTTTTTAATTGCTGTTCATTGCCCTTGACTGACTGGGGTATTCCTGTGTTGTTGCAGTATTAGCATCACTACCTCTTGCTATCCCCTTCCTTCGATCTGTTTCCGAGATCCTGTGAGCGACTGGTTTGAAAGCTTGGCTGAGTGTTTACACTGGAATGTTCGGAAGAAGCAAAATAACTTTGCTGTTGAAGAAGAAGAATTTTGAGTGTCTACATCTAACAAGACTCATGGGAATGGAAAGTGGCAGTATCCCTTCCGTATGCTTGGGGTTTTAAGTTTTTTGTTAGTAAGTGTGGTCACCATCTCAGACATACAAAGTAATTATAGTTTATATCTGTCTCGTCTGCCGATGGCTGGAAATTATTGTGCTACTTCTTGTCCACCACGATTAGGAATGGAAGAAATTAGGCTGTGATTGTTGTAATCCAATTTGAATTTCCTTTAACTCATCAATCTGAAAATGGATTATTTCTGATTGGTATTGACAACCACATCTGTCGATTTGGATTGTGACCTGTAACTTACCAGTAACATGGTAGGCTGAATGTAGATACACAGTAGAAGGGTGGCAGTAGAAAAGTGGCATTAAAATAGTCTGTTTAATGTGGTATTTTTGTAATTCCATTTAAGACTGCTATGCATATAAAGACTCTAAGAAATTTTCTTTAAAAAAAAAAAAAAGCAAGCTCCTTTTAGTTACTTAACTGTGTCTTGTCCAGGATAGCCCCTAAAATACTTTCTCTTTGTGAATGTGACACACTGTGGAGAAACACCTGTGAAGAAGGGTTTTATGGATAGTTGGAACTGGTAAAAAAAAGTATGTATGTATTTTTACATACACTTATGTATCTTCTACTCATTTGAACAGTGCTTGACCCTTGGCTGACATCACTGTGTAAATATCCACAAATCATGGGTAAGCATTAGCATGGGCCTTCAATTGATTATTACAGTGATTTCAGGTTTTGTAGCTGAGCTAGTTTGTCGTTCTGCAATTCCTGTTGGTGGGAATCATCAATGTGTTGGGTTTTCTTATTTTTTGTTTGATTATGCAGAATGAATTGTAGCATTAGAGACTATAAAGTTATAAATTCTCCAAGTATTCAAGAAGAATCTGGACTTCAGTTAGTACTGCATTGTCTAGTTCCACTGTTGTGTGAAGAGAAGGAATTCTAGGCCCTGAACGTCCTCAACTTCCATGGATACCTTCCCACTCTTGGTGCTGAGTAATACCGGGGGGGATGCTGCACTGGTAGGCTGATAAACGAGAGGACACATTCCCAGTAGAGTAGCAATGGTGCCTTCAGCACACTCAAGATATTCTAAGTCTCCTATTCACTTTTTTAAGATGCTTTCTAACTTCTCTATGTACATATTTTATTGTATGTGCTTTTATGAAAGAAAAACAAAACCCAACAAAAAAAACTAGTTGGGGGGAAAAAAGGGTTTGTACTGTACTTAACTGAAAAATATCAAACCCAAGTATAATGTTTACATTTCTGTTCTCTGTTGTGCAGTCTCATGATCATACTATCCAATCTTTCGCATTTTCCAAGTCTTGCTGCATTGGTCATTAAAGGAATGGACACTGTCTGTTAAATGTAAGCCTTTGGTGTGATACTGTGGAGGAACTAATTAACCAGCTAAGGTGGGATTTCCTTGAAAGTGGATTGAGAAACTGTGGAACTTCTCATGGTTGTCTTACGTTGTTTATGTGGTCCAAAGCGGTAATGGGAAATGCGTAAGTTGCCCAACCTTGCCTAACCTGCTGTCCTCTGGTGGTTTGAGTAATGTCTCTTCCGTTCTGGATGTTCCCCTAGTCTGTCGGGTTTTATTAAACCCAGGCGAGAGCACTTTCTGTAAGAGACCCGAACTCTTCCTTAATGATACAAATCACAATGTGTTCATACAAATTAATACTCAGCTTGTACATTTTGTAAAATAGAATATTGGTTTGATTTGGTCTAAATAGACAAATTTTGTGATTTCTTGGAGAATATCCAGATAGCTTTTGAGATTTAGGTTTCACTTCCATCTGCGGTATCACTGTTTTGAAGCTGCTGACGGGTTTCCTAGGTGGGGTATTCAGTTATTTAATGACTGTTTACTTTTCCAACTGTAGAAGTGTCAGACTTTCTGCTTTGAAACTATTTTATTTAAACATGCAATAATTGAGAAAAGGAGCAGGGTGTAGTGGCTAGATAAATGTATTGTTAAGTGGAAGGCAGAATCCTAGGCACGCTAGGAAGTGGAATTCATTTTGCGGAGGGCAGGCGAAATGATTAATGAGCCTTATCTATCTAGTATTTTTTTAAAGATAAAACTGTATTCAGCAATTTTTATTTATGCTTTTTATAACAGTGTATCTATTATTGACTAAATTGCCGAACTTTAATTTTCAGAGTGTGTAGTTCATGAAAACTGTAATAAAAACTTACTTAACTGCTTTCTCTAGGTTAGGAGTTGTCTTTAAATTTATCACGTGCTGCAGTTGCATTAGTGGCTCTGAGGCTTCTGCAGGTTTGCCTGTACGCCTGTTCCCGCTGGGTAACCATCTCCCTTGGGCCAGCCAACGAGAGAGCTGCCGTCGCCGCCGAAGGGAAGGTCACGCCATGACTTTAGCCTCTGCTTTTCCTTCAAGAAGCTGCAGTGACTATGCCTGTACTAGCTCCTCAATCCCAGAGCGCAGCCCCAGCTGCGTTAATACGTGACAAGTTTATCTCACCGTACAAAGTCCCCCTTCAAGGCCGTTGACCCCCAAAGCGGCAGGTCGCAGGCAGGCTAGCGAGGTTGAACCGGTGCGTGAGTTCGGCTTATTTAACCGCTTCGGGCGCGGGCAGCCTCTGTGCAAACCACCACCGCCCCAGAGAAGCAGCGGTGACACAGGCCAGCGCTGTGCTGCAGCGAAAGCTCCTTTTGCTGCCGCAGCCTGTTCAAATAACTCCTTTAAACTCTACCAGGAAAATAGCTTTTTGCTGATTGAGAGTGTCCCGCATCCGGGCTTGTAGGTACAGTGACACTTCACAGGTTCTTTCCAGTCTATGCAGGGCCAAAATTGAACCCTCAAAATTGCTTTTTTAAGCTTTATTCTCTAGTAGAGAGTTTAGGGAGTTGTTAACAATTGATGTAGTGAATTTTTCCAGGAGGGACAAATCCCGTTACGTATTGTTAATGCTTTGAAAACTTGTTTTAAATACTGTTGAAAACAAGTATTTTTTTCAATCCTTTCAATAAAATCTTTTTGTAAAGTTGGATTTGTAAAGCAGCATTTCGACTGTTGAGAATATAGAATTAGGTGTGCGCGATGACGTGCTTGGAGAGCAAATCTCCAGAGTGGGGGTTTGGTACAGTAGCATCTGTTTTCTAGAAATACATCTATGGCTTTTTTGAGCGTATATGCCTAATACTAGTCTTTTCTCAAAAGAGGCAAAAAATTAAGTGCTTCCACATAGAGTAGCCGAAAATTAGGCCAAAGTAGGCCACTAATTTTGCCCAAGTATGGGCGTGGTGCAAGATCAAAGTCTTTCCCTAGGCCAGACCTGCTGCATGTTTGCTTGTTCAGAGAAGGACTGGATGCGAGTAACTGTGTTCCTCCAGTTCAGCAACAATTTGTAGTCACGCTTTGAGCTGTGGAATGAAGTTACAGGCATCAGCTGGGACTCGCGTGCTTTCCCTTGGTATGGTCTGACCAGAGACACTTAACCTCTTCTTGCCTCCAATGTGCCAGCTGTAGAACAGATTCGTTTCAGGTTTGGAAGACCAGGATGAGGTGATTTTCCTAGAAGTTGTGAGCTCATCCTTGTGACTTTCCCTAATAAGCTGCAATAAACCGTTTTCACTACTTTTTGCCGAGTGCAGGCACCTGCACGTCTGAGATGTCTCAGAAGGGGAACGCGATGGCAGCGTTCACAGCACGTTTGAATTGCAGGCCCAGGCTCTTCCACCCTCAGTTTGTAAAGAGGCTTCCCACTCAACCCGTGCTGCTCATATCGGAAATAATTATCACGTGCGGACTCTGTTTGTACTTTATTACAAAACAGCCAGCCAGTAGCTAAAGATTCCCACCAATAAAATACCAAACTTTTAAATGACATTATTAAAGGCTTATTTGAATGGTCACCCTCGCGTGTGCAGTGGCACACGGGTTACGTACACTAGAGGAAGCCATGAGATTACACGGTGTAGTTTTCCTGTGTGGCTGGGATTTTTAAAAAAAACCCAAATTGAAATATTCTGGAGTCAGAGGAACAGGAAGTCCCGTCCATTCCGTTGGGGTTAAGTGATCCTGGCCATAGTGGAGATGAGGGAACAGCTGTCACCAGATCCACTCTGGGGCTTGATCTGAGCTGAGAAGCGATGGTAGGGCGATCCACTTCCGGACTCGGTAATAAAAGACGTGCGCAAATTATTTTCACGACATTTGCGTATATCCAGAAAAACGGCATTTCTGTTACCGTTTTGCACTCGCATGCATGCTGTGAACCTTCTGCGGCTGCAAAGCAACATCAGGAAAACAAGGAGTGAAAGATGCACTGTCCTGTCAGCGAAACTCGTTGAATCGAGAGGATTACTGTTAATTTCCCGAGCACGCATTGCTTTTTAAGCTGAGTTACCGGCTGCGCCGCTGCGGCTCCCCAGCACAACGCCAGCGGAGAAACATGGAGGCGTTTTGCTGAGCAACCTCCTCTCTGCGAAACCGGCCCGTTCTCTTACAGCCCCAACGCAGGTCCTCGGTCAGAACGTCCCCGGCTCCAGTTTCACTCCGCGGGGGATGGATGCTCAGGAGTCGATCCTTCCATAGGAAGAAAACACTGTGGGAAGAAAGGAGGATCGGATCAGTCAACACCAGTGCCTAGCAGCATCGATGTCCTTCATGTAGAAGGAGGTTTGGGTGGTCTGAGTGGCTCTTTAGGTCCCTTTATTCTGTCTGTCTCAGTTATCACAAGGCAGTTATACAGCATGATAAGGACAGTTACATTTTTCTTGCATGGAGGAGGTTTTTCCACAACAGCCTGTGTCCTGGATAGAGGGAATTTGTGCACAGGTTCAAAGGCACTTTGACTAATGTCAGTTTTCTCAAAGGAGAGATCCCACGTGTTCCATGCCAGCTTCTGAGCTTTGTCAGACCGGTGACTTCTAGTGCCTCGGATCATTAGGGATCTGCCTTTTATTATGACTGTCCCAAACTATTTTCCTGGCTGGACGATCTCAGTTGTGACCGTGACACAATAGGCCACGACCTTCATGGTTAAGTTAACCTTTCCAAGTACTTACTTCTTTCTCTCAGCCCCTGCCCAAAGCTGTGGTAGACATGAATCAGCGCCCAGAACAAAACAGATTTTATCGCAACAGAAATGCAAGAGCCGATAATGAAAGCAGCTTCCAGAGTGTAAGAATTCCCTTTGCCCCATTCCTTTATCACCTGCAGGAAAATGGAGACATGCAACAATCAACATGTAGTGCCACAAAACCCTGAAGCTATAAAATGCAATCAACCCCTGAATTTCTGAAAGAAGTCACTAGGTAGTAATTGCAGGGGGGAAAAAAAAAAACCAAACTTGTCACTTTTAAATCGTTAGACTGTCCTGATTACGTGATTCCCTGGCTGCAGCTAAATGCGTTCTACCTTCTGCTCTCTGCATCACTGAAGTCTTATGAAAACAGGGTTGTGCCTAGATTGAAAAAAGAAGCTGGAGATAAGGAAACCAGCCCTCATCCTGCATCTCGGTGTCTTTCCACCGTGAAACACAGGATGAAGTTCTGTTCCCTGGCTGTCGTTGTACTCTTATTGTCATGAGCATCTCGGGGCTGGCTTCACCATCCCATTCTCATTCATGGCTAGCCTGGATGTCCCATCTCTGGGAGTGTCCAAGGCCAGGCTGGATGAGGCTTGGAGCAACCTGGTCTAGTGGAAGGTGTCCCTGCCCATGGCAGGGGGTGGGAGTAGGTTGGCTTTAAGGTCCCTTCCAACCCAAACCATTCTATGATTGCTGTGCTTATCACAAGCAAATGATTACTGTGCTTATCACAAGTTAATAATTGCCTACCTGTGCTTTTTTGAGGGGTCTGACATAAAGAAAACTTCAACTTTAATTAAAAGCAAGTATATATATATATCTATCCTGCAGCTGTCTACTGCACTGAGGGAGGGTCGCTGCCCGCATGAACCAAGTATCATCAGGCACGTTAACACTGAGACCTCTGTAAAAATCTGTTACTGAAGAAAAGGTACTGAGACCTAGCAGTACTCTCTTCCTGGAGTTTTGAGTCACTGCCCCAGCAGGCCTAGTGATTATCGGGATGAGATTAAAACACGCACCCTTCTGACTGCTCTGATTTGTTACTAAGCCCAGCGGTGGTATCCCAAATGGAGGCAGGTTACGGATGTCCTGGCCGACTCCTGTGCAGTTAGTTTGTGAAGCTCTAGCCGTTTTCCTGTTGATACTGCAGAGGCTGTTAAGCCGCTGCTGTACAATCAATCTAGCAGCTTTTTCGGAGCTGAAGTAATTAGGGGTAAGCATAATTTAATAAACAGAACCCCAAGGAGTTGGATCACTGCAGCCACTGGACTTGTATCAGGATCTGGAGAATATGTACATGAAGTATGAGAAATGCTGGCTGCTATCAGCATTCCAGCCCTTCCCATGAGGAACAATCTGCTTTGCCCTTCTTCCTTAGCTCCTTCCACACATGCTGTGGGAGGTGCTGGGGTGCCCCAGTGATAAGCACTTTATTGCTATTATAGCGCCAAAAAACCCGCCTAACACGGGATTTTATTGGGTTTGCGCTGTCTCTTGTTTTGGCTACATCAGAAATTCTTTACAGTGTGATGATTTCAGGCCCTGCGGACAGTCAAATGCCCTGGCACCACTTGAGACTTCTTGTGAAGAAGGGGAGCTGCGTATCTTGTGCTGGAAGATTTTGTGGCATCTTGCCCTAATTGTGCTGGACACTTTGCCACTTACAGAGACTTCCAGGCTCTCTCCCTCTAATCAGTTCAAGAGCAATTCCACGTGGTCCCTGTCTGAAAAGTTGCTCGTGAAGAGGCAGGATGTGCCTGCTGCTCTCATGGACTCTGACCGGAGCCGCAACGAAGGGGCATGCTCAGGAAGGAGACATCCTGTCTGGGGCCCGGATCCACTAGCGAACAGCAGGCCTCCGGCCTTGCGCCCCGTTACTGAGCAAGTCAGTCGGATGCCTTACCGTGTAAAGCAGGTAGGTGAGGTAAACTACTTCAGGTACATTCTGAATCAGAAAAACCCACACCAGCGGCTTCAGTTCTTTTAAAATCTGTAAAATAAGATGAGATACGCACAGCTTTGTAACTCATTGCTGGATACTCTATGAAGGCTCTGTATTGTTGATTTTTCAATAGCATTTCAAGCTGAAATGGAGAAGCAGCTGACTCTTCTGAGGTGCACCTAAGATGATGTAATTTGGGGGGGTAGGTGGCTACACCCAGATTTTTCTCTGACAAATTAGTCTTTTCGTAGCTAACAGACTGAAAGCCCTCGGTGACTTATTGTCCCCCCTTTTTTCTACTACAGAGAAGTCAAGTCAGTGGGAACTAGAACGTGGGAGAAGCAAGAGGATTTACCTGTCAGAAAAAATTTCTTTCACAATTAACCTTGGGAAAGAAGAAATGACAGACGGCTTTCCAGCAGGCAGCAACCTTCAGCCATCCTGAACTGGAAAGGCGAGTCTGAGCACACGATGCTGAGCCACTGGGAAGGAAAGCAGTGACGGTGCCAACGCTACGGTAAGATTTGGTGCATGTAATCAACTTCAGATTGCCCCCCAAACCAATACTGATCCTTCTGCTGTGCTCAGTCTATGAACCTCTGCAAAAGCACTCTGGGAATTGTTCCTCTCCCAAGGGAGTTTGGCTATTCTCTGCCACCTCTGCTGTTGTCTGTGGTACTACTTGTGCTTCTCTTGGGGTAAGGCCAAGAGGGAAAGGAAAAGAGAAGTTGCAAAATGAGGAGGGGTAAAGAGAGAATTAGTAATTAATGGGAGAAAAGAGAAAATAAATAATGGAGGTAAGAACAATAAATCCACTAATAGGAGAGTGTGTATATAAATAGAAGAAAAATAATGAATAATCCCCTTGTGAAATGACATGTGCACCACCCCGGAAATAAGGGAGCATAAGGTTTAGCTGTGCTCTCGGGTACTGCGGTTAAGAGAAGGGACTGCGTATGAGGCGTTTCCCGAGTTTTCCCTTCTATTATGCTCATACTTCCTGGTGGATTACGTGTATCTCCACACCGTCCTTCTGTAACAACCTCGCAGCAGGGGCAGTTTCTGCGAGCACCGAGGCAGTGAAACCCGCGTCCGCCAGAAGGTTGATTGCGCAAACCAGGGCGAGGCAAAGGAGCTTCTGTGGTCACCCCCCTGTCAAACTGTCTGCACGCTCTAGCCCAACACAGAATCACCTGTACATGGATGCAAAGCTGCCAGGCTCTCCTGAAACGGATCCGCCTTTTCTGGGGTGCTGCCAGTTACGGAAATACAGCACTGATTGATTTTCATTAACTTTGCATTTGCTATTTCTTAGACAAGAAGCTGTTAACTTCTTCCAGTAGAGAAGTCAGTAATGTACCTAGACTGGGTAAAAAGTAGCTTTTGTGTAGTTCTGCTGCACAGTTTTGAGCAAAGGGCAAGAATATGCACTAATCCCCAGGACATTGACTATTACTCCTTGAACTATTAAGAAATCTGGTTGCTGCTGGTGAAAGCACAAGGAATATCACTACGATAAGATGTGAGACCATCTGACTGAAACACCCCTTTCTTTTCTTAAAAGAAGCAGTGCCTCTTCTCATGCCTAAAGGCAAATCAGGGAGAAGCAAAGAACTCGTGAAGTGTGAAGGACAACCGGTCACATCAACTTTGTTTCGGATGGTGGGGAAACGTCCCTGAGAGGTTGACAGTTTGAATCCTCCTGATTCCTCCCTTTTTTCCACACCTGATACACTTTAACTGAAAGCAAAGATCCAGGGCCTCGCAAGGGCATGTGAGGACCTCCTACCAAGCTGTAATATCCCTATCTGCATTCCTAACTGTCACACTCAGTCCCGTCTCCATTTTTCCCTGCTGGATAGCTGTTATTGGCCCCAACACTCCCAAGTCCAGGAGAAAGATGAGTCTATTCAGCTGAAGTATTTTAAAAGCACGGTGCTTAGTGCTAGCTCCATTTTTAGCAAGGAGAGCAATCAAAACACTTGGAAAGCTGTAATTCAGCCATCAGGAACTTGTCTTAATGGCTAAAGCAAACACCCAAGGAGTCTAAGAAAACAACAAACCCAAAAACCCCCTAGACTCCTTCCTGGTAATAAAAGACACACATATCTGATGTACTTTGGCCCTGATTCTGCAATCATTCCTGGGGCAGAGCTCTCAAGATTGCTCAGGAAGTTCAGTCTGACTGACATGAAGAACTACATTTCAAGTTCACAAATCCTTATGTTACCTGAAAACTGTCACTCACCTTCAAAGAAGCTGCCCCAGTAAAGGACCACTCATCTTTTTGGTGTGGTTTCCTAAGGATATATGGCCTATGGAGTCTTACTGTGTCTCCATCCATAATTTGGAGGACTGTTGCCAGCTTCACCTCACCTTGTCAGAGAGGTAGCAATATCGAAGATACTGTGACCCTAAAGGTTTCATTAAAGTAGGTGAGCAAGGACTGAGAATAAAGCAATGTCCCTCCAAAAGGAATAATGATAATGTGACACTGTCCTGCGTGCTCTGTTGAGAGACAGAGATCCGTAAGAAACCTGACTTCATTACTGCTGGTGCTCTTGTTTTCCACAGGGATCCATTCTGGCTCCCCTCCACTTAGCAGCACTATGTACCGTGGGATGGCTGTGACTTTCCAGCCTGTGCTAACTCCTCAGAGTGAGAGCCTGTAGTCTCAGAAGTCAACTATTCTTAGTGTCGCTGTTAGCTTAACACTTACCGCAACGATGCTAACGGTCACCTTCAGGCAGGCCCAAAGAACCCCTGTTGCTGAGATGATGTTATGCAGAAGGCTGATCTCATGCAGGCTTATCAGTAGAACGCACAAGCAGAGCTGAAAGAAAAGAGGCAAAGGTTTGATAAAATTATGAGTTTGAGACCATACAGCCCACCAAAAAATATCTGACACAAACCCCCAGCAACAGTAAGTTGGGCACAGGTCTAAAGGCTAAAATTCTTCCTCAAAACCTGAAATGGGACACAAGGACAGACATACTTCCCTGTGTGCCATACAGGCAACAAGGAAGGCAGGAAGATGTCTCCAGATATCTCCAGATAAAGCCGAAGGTAATTCAGGGTAATACGGTAGTAAAGTGAGAATGCAGGGTAGTGTACAGAAGTACAAACCCTTTCTAAACAGATCTTGGGTTCACTTCACTTACCTGTAACTGCAGGTTGCTATCCCACCCCGATTGCCCTGCTGGGCTCCCCTCTCCCACCTCAAGTATCATTTTCCCAACTGGAGACAGCCAAGATGGCTGGGAAGCAAGAGACTGGTCTGGGATGTTGTGCAGTAATTAGATTCCATTTTCCTTTTGGGCAGGACAGCGATAAAATATATATTGATTCATTTTTATGGCTTTTAACTAAGCTTCCCTATAGCAAACACCTGCAGAGATGGTCATGATTAAGCTAATCTTACCTAAAAGGGACGATACAGGCAGGATTGCCGTAGGGAGTTCAGCTCAGCTTGTCTCACGCTAAGCTATTGTTAGTAGGAGGCAAAAAAGGGAACCCAGGGGTGCTATACCTGTGCCTGAAGATCAAAGGTCAACATGGAAAAACAGAGGTTGAGCATGAAGTATTGTGACTGTAGGCTTTCTAGAGCACCGCCCACTCGAAAGGCCATCATGCTTTGACTCTGAATGAGGATGATGGCACAGATGACATCAAAGGAGCCAACCAAGAGGATCAGAACGAAGCGTGCCTGATGGGAAAGAGAAATAAGGATGTGACTGTCCATGCCGAAACGGGGACAGGCTTCAACCTTCAATCTTCTAACTGGTAATAAAAGAAGGAAGGAGTAAGGAGAACCAGGCTGCCCATTAAGAGCATTTTAAACAGACAACATTTAAAGCTGAGTTTGCCACACTGGTAAATGGCAAAGGTGGGGCTGTGATTTTTGCCATTTGTTGCAACCACTTGCTGATACCTGTAAATTCACATCCCTGGAAGTGCTCAAGGGCAGGCAGGATGAGGCTCGGAGCAACCTGGTCTAGTGGAAGGTGTCCCTGCCCATGGCAGGGGGGTTGGAACTAGATGATCTTTAAGGTCCCTTCCAACCCAAACCATTCCGTGATCCTATGACTCACACCAGCTATTTTAATTTACATCACCCTCAATGTAGTAGTTTTACAGCTGTTGAGAAACATAACCTTTGCATTTCCTGTAATATCACAATGACTTTTAACAAGTTTTTTTGCTTGAGGTTTTATCAGCCAGTTTGAAGAAACAGCTTTCTTGGACAGACTGGCTCTAAGCTGCCTGTATGGCATAAAGCAGCTGGTAAGGATCTTCCCCATTGATTCCAAGGGGGACAGCGGGTCATTCTGAATGCTGTACTGACTGAATTTCAGGAAACATTGCACTTGTCTGGGTTGTATCCGCAGCTTTGCTGGCATTCAGAGGTAATGCCTGCTGCTTTACAGACGGCTGAAGTGGCAAAAAGTCCTTCATAATTACGCTGATATGAGAATATGTATACTAGTATGCCTTACTCTGGCTCAGAAATTTTGCTCAGGAAGTGGGAGTTAACAGTAATCCAAGTTACTTTTATAGTAGTAGAAGTAAGTCCTTAATAGTACATCTTCTACATCAGGCTTTGCTTTGAGGTTCTTGTTTAATATGTAACTGATGACTGGGTACAGCAGTTTGCATCTCCCATGCCTGTTCCTTATTGACCCTAACAACCCCATTTGCTGTAGATAAGTATGTTTAACTGAACGTATGACTGATAGGTAAATTGTGTAGGCAAATCCTGCGTTGCTGCATCCTCCTAGCTTGGCTGCCGTCTCTTCTACCAAAGAATAATTTTGGATGACTTCATAAGCAAAGAACCTCCTCCTCATGCTTGTGATAAACATGCAACCCCAAAGGGAAGGACTGAGAAGCACGGCATGTGGAAGTTTCGTTACAGATCTTAATATCGCACAGAACAGTCCTCCTGTTGTGTGTTACTGTTACGGGATGCAAAGATAATCTGGAATGGCAGCACCTCCCCTAGCACACGGTATCTTTTTGTTTCCTTGCAGCAGGTTACCAGAACTCTTCAAAAACACACTGCTGCATTTTTGGAGCCGTGGGGCTAACGGCTATGTCCCTGCACGTAGACTTGAGGTTCCCTTCTTCCCACCGGCTAGATTTACGTGACTTCGGGCCAGTTGGTTGGCAGACGGAAATCTGAGGCGGAGCAGGTGAAGTGAAGGGTATCTTCTGTGGTAATCCTCTGCCAGCATAAGTATTTGGTATGTATGCTGCTGTCAGACGATGCCATAAAGAAACGCACAGAATAGCTGAGAGAAACGTTTGCAACTGGGGGGGTGCACATGTTCAACGTTAGGAATAATTCAGCCTGATTTTTCTGTTATCAGTGCCCTTATGACAGATATCTTGGCTTTGTAAGATTTTTCAGACCCCAGATGTGGAGAAAAGCAAAGTCAATTAAAGGCAGGAGACTAACCAGGAGTTTCGGCTTTTGCTCAGCAGAGAGGACTGTGAAGTTGACAACGGACCGAAACATCACTAGCAAGATGGAAAGAACAAAGACGATGAGCTCCTGGCGGTTCTCCTGCAGGATTCCTCTAGTCACATAGTATACACAGAACACTGGGGAGGAGAAGGAAAGGTCAGGTGAACACAGGTTGCACTGGGCACAGTTTTTCAATGTGCTCGATCCAGATGACAAAATGGAATTAATCAAGACCATGTAAGGCAAGAGCGTACCTGTACTCTGAGCAAGGAGCCTGAATCAGACACTTAAAATGAGTACTCTCCCCTGTGCTTAGCATACAAGAAATGAAATTATTTGTTAGATTTTTTAATTACTTGTGAAGTAACAGTCTGAAAATGGCAAGATAGTAGCTATCCACATTATCTGGCAGCTGTGGTGCTCTATTAACACCACCCTGATCGTTACATTGAGGAGTATTTGGAACTAAATGAAGCAACACCATTTTTATTAAAGAACTGAAATTACATAATCTTCCCAGTGAGAGTCATTCAAGTGACTAACAAGGAATGTACCACTCATACACGTACCTCCAGTGTTTTGTTTTTGTGGTTCTGACCGCCACAAACGGCTTGTGCGTTGAACTGAACTTAGACTGGATTCCTAGCGGTTTATTTTTGTTGGGGAGGTTTGGAAACACGCCACCCTGCAAACTACAGCCGAGAAGATAATTGGTTCAGGAAAGTTCTGAGTCACGTTTTTCTAAAATACCTCAAAAATCGCGACTCAACACCACAGTCAGCTGTCACTGTTGAACTCTACACGTCTGTTGTGACACAGGAAAAGGCTTTCCTTTCATAAAAACAGGCATCGGTGCTTTGTTCTTATATAGGATGCTCCTGCACACACTAGTTAATTCTTATCACAGACCAAGTAACGATAGATTTCTTTTTCCAGAGGGCTATTTCCTGGATTCCGCACATCAAATAATCTAGTTTTGCTAGGCTGGGGCATGGGGACAGTGTGTTGTAAAAGTTTTCACAGTAACATAACAACTTCAGTTACTCCAAAATAAACCTTCCAGTGAA
This sequence comes from Eurypyga helias, assembly GCF_000690775.1. Classification (NCBI taxonomy): domain Eukaryota; kingdom Metazoa; phylum Chordata; class Aves; order Eurypygiformes; family Eurypygidae; genus Eurypyga; species Eurypyga helias. The sequence continues at coordinate 31,367 of NW_010268088.1, forward strand.
CAAACTTCCTTTTTCACTTTTACCAACAGTGATTACCGGAATTTTCATTTGATTGGCAAATTATGAAGTGAATCATGTGAATTTTGCATGCTTATGACCTCAGGAAGACCTGAAAGACTTCAGACAGCATTTCCTTGTTTTGCAAATTGAGCTGCTAAATCAGAAATCTGTACAAATAACTTGAGAACAAACCTTCAGAGCATTAAGATTTCTGCAGATACAGCACGTGCACATTTCTGAAACAAATCCCCTTGGTTTTGGTGAGTATTTTTCAACCAATTAGTTCCCAAACCATCCCTGAACTAAATATCTCTAGTGGTAAATCCAAGTGATTGTTACAGCTGAGGCACCCATTTTTCTTTAAAGAACTACCATCAGTTCCAACAGTCTTTGTCTACCCTACAGAAAACGTGGGTTTGGCATCTTTATGGAGGTTAGCTTACACATCTTAAAATCTCAAGGTAAGCAAATCATGGTTTGAACATGTTCCCTCAATATTATCTTTACTAATACGTTGAAACAACTGTGTTTGCCTTAGAACTTGGCTATCTGAAGTGATGTACTAAAAATACGTTATTTTTCCTGATTTAAACCGGAGGTTTGAGAGGCAAACACTTCTTCCCGTGTGTGCGTTGCAGCACAGAACATTAGTTAGTATCAACAGAAGGTAGGAGGGGGAAAAAACAGATTAGCAAACATGCTGTCAACTTCCCCATTTGTAACATCATGGGATTCGTTTGCTTTATTATGAAGGTTCTTCGTTTTTCTCTGAAGCACGAACCAGTGGTCGCTAACAAAAACAGCGTGACAGATCGGAGGCACCGGTGGTCTGTTCTGCCACAGCAATTGTTGCTGCTGTGCTGAGTCTTGTGTGAAAAGCTGCTAATCAAACCAGAGTTTTGGAATAAAAGTATTGTTTGGATGTGTCTAATTATAGAATCTGGAACAAACCTATTGTCTTTGTTCCCTCTGGGTGAAAGCATGACAGCTGGAAAGCAATGGCTGCTTATGGTCAGCGTGTCCCTCTCGTACACAAGGTGTCACACCCACACAGCCTATTCTTTCCGGCGCTGGCCAGCCAGCCAACAGCCAAAACCTGCTTAAAGCCACTGAAAAGGATTTCCTAAAATAGCTGTGTTGATTTTCATGTGAAGTTTTATTTCTATTTAATACAAATGGAACCAGGAATATGAACATTAAGTTTCTACTGAAGACCTCATTAGAAATAATCAAGGAAGTTTGGGTTTTGCTTCAAGTGGGACAACTGTTAGACAAAAAAAAAAAGAGCGCTTTCAAAAAAATTAGGTCCTTATTTTCTTTTATTAAAATACATCAGGTGAAGGAACATCCTTGCAGGAGCTTAACACAAGACGGGTGACTTAACCTTTTCTTGTTTCAGATCAAACTGTGTATGTTTGGTTTCTGGAAATGTAAGAAGGTGCTTTGAAACCAGCTAAAGCTTGGGTGTAAGCACAGCTCACGTCAGGAGATGTACGTCCTACGACAAACCCTGGAGCGTGGACACCTCTGAATTCCCCAGGATATTACAGCGCAGACACTAAAATGGAAAATGGTGAGCTCTTTCTGGCACAGCTGAACATTCAGTGTGTCTTACCTGAAGCGACAGCTGTCTGAAAGCAAAAGCCCTGCCACATCTGCTTAACAAAATGCCAGTAGTAGAGCCAACTACAGCGGAACTTCCTAAAACCAGAATATTTTTTCACAGGTGAATGTATTCTGCATGACACCGTATCTGTTACTGATCCTTTCCCAGCTGGGAAAAACAACAACAGCAAAGGCATCTAGCTTGTTGGTGCTGAACTCGCAGAAGATTCTGTATGTAATATATGAGGCCAAATGGAGTGAAATAAGAAACTTCAGCTACTGCTTAATGACTGCTTTGGGGAAAAACATGTTTGTTTTAAAATACAAACAGTACGTTTCTTACCAACTCCAACTAACTGAATAAGAGAAATGGTGAAATCCTCCTCGGTTTGTTGAACGAGTGTCTCTATGGTCAGCCCTATGATACTTAGCAGAGACACAACAGTGACACAGAAGTAGATCTTCACAGGAAATGATAGCTCTGAACAAGGTTTTATCTGTAAAGGAAGAACAGTTTTGGACACATAATGCAGCACAGACTGCTTGCTGTTCCCACAACAGACATTAAAGCAAGTTGGATAACTGACAGAAGGGCAGGGTTTTCCTTGGAAAAAGGAAGAGAAACTCCCAGCAACCGAATTGAAACTCCAAAACTGCAGGGGAAGGGAGAACTCTAATTCTGTAATTATTATCAGCCTGGCCTTTTCTGGTTTATACCTGCAGCCTGCCTTCTGTTGTCAGTGCCTCACAAGGGCCACGGCCTTACAATTCCGCCTGAAACGGAGGTTGCCGATGCCCACACCTCCCCCGTTCTAACGCTGCAAAACTCTTCCCCAGTACCCCACAGCAGGAGCCGTAGTTTTAGAAAACTGCGAAGTTGACGCTTCCAAGCACCGTGCAAAGGATTGGAGTGAGGATCATTCCGTTCCTCCCAGGCAGCCTGACCCATGGAGACGGGTCATGGCACCACGCCAGGCCCCACCGGCGTTACTTCCCTGGGAGGGGAGGGAACAAAGCTCCTGGAGAGCCACCTGGAGACAGGGCTGAGCTATGGCACGCCTTGGGGAATCCTGTGCTTTGGACACGGGGTGACGTTACTCGTCCTTTCGGTACCTGCCGGGGGTTGGATGCACTTCCATATTCCCTATGTGAAAACACGTTTTTATTGGAGCAAACACAACCGGGAAACAAGGAGCTTTGCGAGGGCCCCGCCAGCCCCACGGATGCCCCGAGGGGGTCATCCCCTCCTTCGCCCTC
>NW_010268089.1:0-248 GCF_000690775.1 Eurypyga helias
CGCTCCGGTGGCACAAGAAGCAAGGAAAACCCAACGTGTCCCAGGATAACGCTTCCCCGCAGGCTCAGAGCCCGACCCCGGTTGCACCGCTTCGATGAGCAACGGCGACGTCTCCACGTGAAACGTCACCTCCCGGTTCCCAGAGCTTATCCGGATCCGGCTCCCCAGAGGGATGGCCCCCCCAAAGCCCACGGTCGGCACAAACGGGATCCCGCTCCGAAACGGTTGGATCCACCGGCTGCAGGCGG
>NW_010268089.1:326-616 GCF_000690775.1 Eurypyga helias
TGCTCGTGAAAAGGACCGGCAGCGCCGGCTGTGCTCAAGGAGGGGACGGGGGGCTTCAGGGAGCGGGAAGGCTCCGTCCAGGCACAAATCCAGAGGTTTCAAATCACGGCTTCTGACATGTCATCCTGCGGATCATCCCCTCGGAGCCGTTCCCAGTCGGAGCAGTTCCGGGGTTTTTGGGTACGAGCACCCGAAACGGAGGTTTTCCACCCGTCAACGCTCTCAGCAAAGTCTCCGGCTTCCACCTCCCAACGCCGGACCTGTCACCTCCGGATCCTAAATGAAGCTTT
>NW_010268090.1:0-364 GCF_000690775.1 Eurypyga helias
GGGGGTGTCTGCCCCATAGCATCGATGTGACCTGTTCCCCCCAGGGGCTGAAGCCCAATGGCCCACAGCCAGTCTCGGAAGCGGTCGCGGAGCAGGAGCAAGAGCAACTCTCGGAGCAGACAGGAGAAGAAGAAAAGGAGGAAAAGCAGCAAGGACTCACACCGGGGCAGCAGCTCTCCTCCGAGGAAGCGAACCCCTGGGTCTCACCAACACAAGTCGAGCTCAGCGGCACCTGGGAAAGGTGGGAAAAGGGCCTGGGGCAGGTAGGAGGAGGGGGCAGGGGGGAGAAGAGGGTCCCTGCTTTTAGCCAAACGGGTGCCTGTCGCCTCGCCCTGCGCTTTGTGCCCAGTTTAGTCTTGTGCGG
>NW_010268090.1:517-912 GCF_000690775.1 Eurypyga helias
AGAGCTGCCCCGCTCAACCTCTTCTTCTGCATTGCAGAAAAGAAGAAGGAAGGAAAGGACAAAAAGAAGAGGAAGGCAAGTACTTCTTCCTCTGAGACAGCATCTTCATCCACCAGCTCCTCCTCGTCTTCCTCCTCCTCCAGCTCCTCTTCTGACGATTCCAGTGACGGTGACTCCAAAACGAAGAAGAGTCGACACAGCAAAAAAAAGCGAGCAAAACAGAAAGACAAGAAGAAGAAGAAGAAGGGGAAGAAAATAAAGAAGAAATCAAAAAAGAAGTCAAAGGACAGGGCGAAGGAGGAGAAAGCCAAGGAAGAAGTGATGCCCGGGCCCTCGCTGGAGCAGTGGCAGAAGGAATCACCGGCGGACTCCGGACCAGGTAACAATGGTGCTGC
>NW_010268091.1:0-2784 GCF_000690775.1 Eurypyga helias
TCAGGGCTGCTTTCTATCCACTCCAATGTGACAAACAATAGAATAAGAGTACAGTTGCATTTTATCTTTAGAGCTTCTTTTGCCTGGAAATTTGTATGTATCGCACAAGTAGAAGGGCATATGAAGATGCAACAACACACTCTCAACACATTAAGTTTTGCTAGTATGTCCGTAACCTTGATTTTCTTCTACGGGAGGAATTGCATGCTACCTCTAGCATGTAACAGGCCTGTCACTGCAAAGACGACATCAGCCTGGATGGGCTGTGAGCTGCTAAGAAGCTGGTCTTCCTTCTACTAGCAATAAAAACAACTGTCCATATTGGATATATTCTGAATGTTACAAGTATAATCTGACAGATCAAAAACTAATCAAAGTCATTTTTAAAAAAGGTAATTAAAGCCAGTGCTTTGGTTTTCATTTTTATCCCACAAATCAGTCTGTTCACCTGAAAAGTATGTACTTTTCCCTTTACGCTCATAATAATTGGTTGAAAGAAAAAAAAATCCTATTATTCTTTATGATATTATATCATGATTTATTAAAACCCTAGAAGCATTAATGTCACTGCATTAGAAGTATCAATAAAGTTAATAAAGTTCTGATTTAGCAGGGAATGCCTTTCAGGCAATTATTCATGTGGAGTTCTACCAATTCAGATTTTAAAGCCTTAACCTTATGTATGCTTTTTTACATGTTGTTCATCTTTTAATCTTATCTGCCACTGTTTCAGTCTGTCTTCACTCTTTGAAAAAGTATTCTTCACTACTTAAACTGACACATTAGCTATAAGTCAATGTCTTCTGTAATCTCCCCCCATGATAGTTTTAAGGAACCGACTCCAAAATCAGAAAAGGCAAAGCTAGTTCAGGTATATAAGTTAGTTCAGGTATGTAAAGTCCTTAACTATCGCTCAGGATGCAAACTGCTCCTGCAGTATAGCAAGTTCAAAGTTTTTAGGCTCAAATTTCTTAGGTGACTATTGTCAGTTTCACCAGTGATATGACAGTAATTGCAGGTATGTCAGTCTGGTTTTCTCATACTTTCATCCTCACTACAGTAAAAATTTTTTCTTGATATAAAGTTAGTTGGAAAAGGAAAGGGTCAAAGAGGTGAGAGGACACACCTCAAAATTTGAATTTTTCTGTATGCTTTTCCGCTAATGATAGGAGAGGAACTGGTATAGCTGTTCATGATACAAGAAGTGTGAAACACATTAACATCCTAGCTAAATATATGCCACAGAAAGGTGTTCAGTTTGACAGCGACAGTATAGAAAGCATTAGAAATTCCAACTGATCCGTCCTTTCTATGTCTGTGTTGTACTGTTCCATGACATGGCAGTCAGAAAAGAATAGAAAAGAACAATTAATTGTCTTTTAAACAACATAAGCAGTGATATAGAGATGCAGCATGTTCTGGATTAATTTTGAAGAAGGTCAGTCTAGTTTAGATGTCAAATGAAAATTTTCTTTTGAAAAACCAATGGTATGAGTACAAAAACTGATATGTTAAAGGACTAAGCATATATTTACCTGACAGGAGGGGAAGACTTCTCAAAAACAGGGAATTAAGCTGCACACATTGACATTTTGCTTAAAACCTTTTTCAGATCTAATTGTAATTCTGAGTGGTTACCCTGAGGAATTCAGGGCTCACAGAAAGCTCTCCGAGTGTTCAAAATCTCCTTCCTCTTCGGTTATGTTACAGGCAAAATACTAATTAGCCCAAAATATTTCTCTCTGGAAATTTCATTGCCACATTTTGTTATGATGTCTTATCTGGCAGAAATGATCCATGGCAGCATAAATTTTTACAAAGTGATGATGAACGTCCAAGTTCAAGGAAAATGCATAGGCTTTAATTGAAGACACCTGTTACCAATTCAAATGGAAAGCAATCAGTCTCACTAATTGCTCTGGCTTAAAAGTAGTTCAAACCAAATGTAAAGCAGTCATCACTGTGGGTTCATCGGTAGTTCATGTAAAAAAGCATTTTCCCCATTTGTACCCTTAAAAGAGACAGTTAATTATTCATTTATTAATTAGAGCTAAGGAACAGATTTAAGGCAATAAATTTTTGTGCCTTTAAGGAAACAGCATGCTTAGACTTTGCTGGTGCTGAATCTGGGTACGTGGGTGTGACGATACTGACATTTTTTCACCTAAATTATTTTTGCTGTTAAAAATGGAGTGATGGATGAATTGGTACTGTGAGAGAGTACTGATAAAAAATGTAATAGGACTTCTGCCAAATCTAAAACTCAAGCCATTCATGCTATTAAGCTGCAGTTAATGCTTTTGTTTCTACCTACCTAGAGCATCTGTATTCCAGCCAGGAGCCTAAACTCCAAAGCACAGATCAGTGCTAACAGTTTACTTCTAGTTTGTTGTCAGTCCCATTGACATTGAAGGCATTACTCCTATTTTTTGTTTCTAAAATGCAATAGCCTTGGAAAGCACTTTCAGATACCTGAAGAACTTGCATCTGAATCCTCAAATGTGGAATTGATCTGGAATTCAGAACCTTCTTTGTAGGTGAAAAGCCCCTGATATAATTATGAATTTTCTCTCCTATTGGACCCGATTAATGAGTTTAGCAGATTCTTAAGTATAATTTTGAGGGTTATGTCCATATAATATGCATAGGCTACAGTGGAAATATCTAAAGGAAAATATGCAATTTCCAATGCATGCTATGCAGAACAGTCAGAAACAATTACAGCTGGCTTGGGATCTAGAGACCCAGCAGTTTTTAGCTGACAGAATCATAGAATCATAGAAT
>NW_010268092.1:0-3804 GCF_000690775.1 Eurypyga helias
TTGGGAGCGGAGCCGGGGTGCGCTGTGGCCTCCCACACGCCGCGCTCCCGGTGTTGGAATGCTGCGTTCCCCACAGCCTACCTCACCAGAGGGTGATGGAATCTGCTTTATTGAGAGCTTCAGCGTTATTTACCCCAGGGACTAGCATGGTCCCAGATGTGAATATGCATCGAGACAGCTTGGGGGAAAAAACCCTCTGAAAATACACACCAAAATCATGTTTAAATGTGCCCAGCGGACCATACTGTCTCCTCGCAGATCGGGTGCTGCCTGTCAAATTGAAATATGCATTTTAGATTCTCTGCTTGATACCAAAAAACAAACAACCCCAAATATCCCAGAAAAGCTCCACCGGCTCAATACATATTTATACATCTTTTTTTTTGGTGTGTCTTAGAAATCAAACAAACGGAACAGGCCCGTGCCCTGTTCGGTCCGGGAGAGCTAGCGAGCTGTGATGGTTTGTTTGCCTCACCAAAGCGCGTTTGTTCCCATTTTGCAGATGGGAAAGCAAAGGCGTCGATGCACTAAAGGTCTGGTCCGAGGTCATCCTTAGAGCAGCGCTCGACAATTTGGGTGCCAGCCTAATTGGCCAAAATGGATGCAAGGAGAGTGGCTAAATGTGTGCTGGATTTGGTTAATAATCATTGCCAGGTGAAAAAAATTTCAAACCCCAAGCATAGGGGAGAAATGTGGTGGGAGGAAAAAAAAGTAAGAATGTGTTGTTTTGAAATTTAACCAAAATAGCTTTTCAACTTGGGTTTTGAAAGCAGAGCAACATGTTTGTTCTGAGCCCATCAAACATTTCTGTTAATTAGAAATGATTTCTTTGTTCATTTCCTTTAGTTCCTCGAGGATAACAATATTCTTTTTGCCTTGGGCAGATTCAGAGCTCGCTGTGTGTCGGAGAGTGAACCGTAGCTGGGGGGTTCATCTCCCTGGCTGGGAGCTGCGTCCCAAAGCAGCACCGTCCCCTCTGGGGACAGATGTCCCTGTCCTGGGCTGTCTGCATGCGACACAGGCACATGCCTTGCAGCCCTGGGAAATCCCAAATGCCTCCTTGCAGCTGGTTTCCCCCAGCACTTACGAAGCAAAGGATAAATTTGCTTGACGTTGGCTGCTTGTGTGTCAGTTAAAGGGAAATTCAGGACAGAAATACTGTGGTCCTCATCTCAAGCTGAGTGAGACACTAGGCTCGTTGTTTTTTACCCGATGCAATGATTTAGCTCTTTCAGAGGTCAGGGTTATTGTGAACAACATAATTTTACTCCTACTAAAAGAAAAAAGTCCCTGGGCATGTTTTCTTCAGCATGTTCCTAAAGATGCGGGAGGTGGGATGCCTTCAGCAGATAATGTGGGAATATGGTTGAGATAAAAGCTTTTAAAAACTTGTGGTTTATTCACGCAGAGCAGAAAATGAATAGAGATTAATGGCTAAAAGCCAGAGGAACTTTGTCCCAGCAGTGCGAGCTCAGCTCCCATCCCTTGCCTGGCAAGGGTACCACCTCAAGAGCATGATGGATACAGCTTTGCGCCCCAAAAGCGCTGGTCCTGCTCCTCCTGGTGCTGCTTTGTATGAAAATAATGTGAGTTAGGAGGTGTGTGTACGCAGAGGGATGCCATTGTCGTTGCTGTGATTAGGCTGCATCGAGCTGCAACAACTGAGTGGGAGAAACCTGGGAAGAAAGACAGCAGGGGAGGAAATCATTGGGGTTTTGTGGCTGGGTTTGGATGCGAGGGTCAGAGAGGAGTTGGAGGGCTCCAGAGCAGCTTGGGGGAATTAATCTTTGGGGATGGGTGTTTGTGGATGCATCGTCCTTCCAGGAATTGTGCATGCCCAGTGTGGAACGTCCCTCTTCCAGAAACTCCCTGAGATGATGAGTTTAATACTAAAAGGGGTCTTGAGGGAGAGGAATCCAGGGAACTGAAGTGTCCTGGGGGACCAGGCATGATGAAAGGATGCCCAGGCTGATGATCACGGAGACTAAGGCGAGGAGCAGGATGGGAGATGGGGGATTTGTGGCCACTGATGCCAAAACATGGTGGGTTGATAGCTAGAATTCCAAAGTGTTGGCCTAAAAGTACACGTGGGCTGGCGTGGAACACAAAAAGAGACCTTTAGCCCTGAGTTAGTGAGGAAAGAGATTGATTTGGGCAAAACTAAACATTTATTTTGTCTTTAAGCATTAAAAAATGCTCACAGTTTATTTTTAAGAAAGCTGCAATGCATATGAAATAAAAAACATTTTGGTGTTTAAAAAATGTCAAAAATAAGTGCTAATTCTTTTGGAAACTTACCTTTGTTACCTTATTTTTTTGGCAGTGCAGCAAGCTCAAGCCCTAGCTGGCAAATGCTTTGATCTGGGGGTGGCTGTGGGATGGGGGACATGGTAGGAGCAGCTGGAGACGGAAAGTCAGGTCCAGTGCCCTGTGCTGGGGATGCTTGGGGCTTGGCAGGGGCATGGGAATGTGTGAAGGGGGGTCTGTGGGGGAAACTGTGGCAGGAGGGAAGGAGAGGATTGTGTTAGAGAGCCTGAGGAAACACTCCTTAGCCTCGTTGGGAACGGGACAGTACCAGGAAGGGGGGCTGCAGGGTACCAGGGGCTCGGTGTCCTTTTGGGGCTCTGTGAGCCTGCTGAAGGGAAAAAATACAGCTCTGGTTGGGATGCACAGAGAAGATTTCTTCTTGGTTTCAGAGATTTTGTGTGAAAAACACCCACTCATGCTAAAAAGCTTGGATTGCTCGCTGGTTTGCCTCTCTTGGCAGGAGGCAGAGCTGCCGGCGGCTTCCCGGGGAGGGGGCCCCACGCTGCAGAGCCCGCAGAGGGGAGCCAAGGGGCTGAAAAACCATTTCTGAACCCCTTTGCTGGTGCACGAAGAGTCGGTGGGACGGTGGAGGTCCCCATGCTGGGCTGCTCCCCCCATCCTGGGTCCTGCTGCCAGCTGGTGCCGGGAGGGATGCTCGGGGGGTCCATGCCCGCATTTAACTCCCTGGTTGCAGAGTGAGACCCGCAGAAGAGCGAGTGTGCGTGTGTCAGTCAGCATCTTGAACCAATGGGTGCCTGGTAGGAGGTCTGCTTTCCCCCGTGCACGCACTGAGCCTGGTGCTCCTTCTGCTAGTTGTGCGTGCGTGCGTGTGCAAGGAAAAATCAGAGACACTGACTGCCTGCTCCCGTCTCTCTCTCTCTCTCTAGCTCACTAACTCAGTCTCCCTCCCTCTGCAAACATTGGATTTAAACCTGCTCAGAATTCAGCGCAGACGAAAGCAGCGGCGGCAGCAGCAAGCACTCTACCGCAGCTCCAAGATGTACCATCCTGCCTGCTGGATCATCTTCACGGCCACAACTGCCCTGCTCTTCATCCCAGGTAGTGCAAAAAGCTTTTTCTCCAGGGAATGGGGTGGCATCGGCTCGCGGGGTGGGAGAGCTGAGCGGTGTGCGCGCGCGGGGGACCCGGACTTCATGCACATTGCGCACGAACGCACACATGCAGGCAGGCAGCGAGTCGCTCTGCAGCAGGGGATTGCCAAGGGCTCCCGGCGAGCGGGGTTCAAACAGCCGTGCCTATCCCCCGCAGCAGGGCTGCCCCTCCGGCTGGGCACCCAGCCGCACGTGCCTGAGCGGCGCTGGTACCTGTGGGGGTGGCCAGGTTTGCAGGGGAGCTCCCGGGCTGGGCAGAGTCCGTCCCTTCGGGCAACATCTGGCTGTAAATGATGGGGTCAGGGAGCTTTTTCCCCATCAAAGTTGGGTATCTCCTATGCCCTCCCTCTTTTCCGAGCTGTCACGCTATTCCCAGTGCTCCCCC
>NW_010268093.1:0-13110 GCF_000690775.1 Eurypyga helias
CCTTCCAACCCAAACCGTTCTCTGAGTCTATGAAATAATGGTTGAGTGCCTTAGTCTGAATTTTCTGGAAGAGATCATGAGATACCTTCTCCTGAAATTCATCCATGTGATATAAATCTTTTGGGAAATTTGCTCCTGAGCAAAAAAAAAAACCACCCACCAGTATTTTTCTATCTTTGCCTACTTTCTAGGCAAAATATGCAAAATTGTAAAATAAATAAAAAAGTTTGATCAGTATTTCTAGTGAATCCATAGTCTTGTGAGACTCTCGAACACTAATACACCAACTCAATTAGAAAAGCTCATTACAGGTATGATGACAATAATCCTATGTCCTTCTGACTTGATTTTCACCTTTCCAACCCTACTGATTTCAGTAACAGGAAGTTGTTTTCACTCAAGCCAGTATTTTACAGCAAATGGTATACTTTTCATGGATAACAGAATGTACTTTAAGCATGTAGAATCAGTGTTTTGCCAATATTTGCATGGGGTTTTTTAAGGAAAAAAATGGCAAATGTCAAGTATATTTTTGATGCAATTCTCCCTACATATGTCATAGAATCAGAACCATCGAGGTTGGAAGGGCCCTCCAGAGCAGATTGAAGGAGAGCATGTTGCTCAAGGCCTTGCCCAGGCACGTTTTCAATGTCTTCAAGGATGGATATTCCACCGTCACTTAGAGGACCCCTTCCAGTGGTTGAAAACACTCATGATAAAAAAGTTTCTTTACATCAAACTGTAATTTCCCACTTTCCAATTTTGCCTCTTGACTCTTGTCCTCTCACTGTGCACCCCAGAAGAGAGTTTGGTTCCATCTTTTCTATCACCCTCTGCTTTTCATAGATGGTTGTAGATAACAAAAGGGTCTCCCTGTGGCCTTCTCTTATTAAGGCTGAAAAAAATGAGTTTTCTCTCTTTTTGTGTCTGTTTGTACAATTCCCAAAGAATGTATGTCTCATTTTGTTGGTGAAAAACATTTCACCAGTGCATTTATTTGGAAATAAAAAGCTGTCAGAACCCTTTTCTTAGTATCTCAATTTCTTAAGTGCATAAAAATGAGGACAAATACACAATGTCATGTTAAGATTGTGGTTTTGATAGAAATATAAACAAGGTAAAAATGTATGTGAATGCAGTAACTGGATTGAACATCACCAGATTCAAAAGAAGTTTGAAATTCAGCCTGGGACATAAAAATCCCTCTGCTTTGTAATTACACTGAGACTTTCTTTGCCAGGATGAGACTAGTCCCTCTTCAGGCACGGGATGAAAGTAATAAAAACTGTAAGCAGCTAACCGGAATTGCCAAAGGAAGTGTGGGGCAATTACAGATCCTCGGGAAAGAGGCAAGCATGTTTGGAAAGCATTGACTATTTTCATAACTACACTGTCTTTTTAAACCTCTGAGCTCCTCTAGCAATTTATAGCCTTGAAATTAGAAATGGGTCTCCATCACATCTGTTTAACCTTGGGTATATTTGAACTTTCATTCTGATCCAGAGCCTAACATTTTTTCTGTTTACTTTCTGTTACAGCCTGAACCAAAGCCATGATGAGTTTTGGATCCAGCTCTGAATTCTTCCCCTGAGGCCCATCTTTGGTCTGTATGAGTGACAGAAAAATTGTATATTTCTAGTTTTTATTACCAAGGAAAGGTACTTTATGTTGTGGATATTCAATCTATTGGCATGACATGATGATATTGATGAAGTGTGGTGAGGAAATGCTTCGGTTCTAATGATTTGATTTAGTTTTGGTTTGACTCCTATTTCAACACTCCCAACTTTTAAAAGTATGGGCCATGTGAGATGTAAAATATATATATCGATGTCACTAATCGGAAGCTCTTTCTGGTCACGTTGTAAAGCACACTTAATCAACTTCTTTAAGATCATGTTACAGAAAGCTATTAACTATACTCTTAAAACAGTTAAATAGTTATAAATAATGTTTTATATTATGGCTGACAACACTGAATTGCCCAGCGTTTAAGGAAATCTGATCACAGGGCGTGCAGACTTTGCCTTCCAGTAAGATGGTGTGGCAAAACTTTGGAACATGTTAGAAATCACATACTATTGCTAACATTTCCTATTAAGGAGAAAGACTCTCTCTGTACATTTTGGATTTCTTTTCCAACACTTAATTGCAGCTGATGAAGAAAAGCTATTCAAAAGCTGCCAGGACTTTTAAATCTGTATGAGTGAGATGGATGAAATTTGTGGGTTTTCCCAAGAGAGTATAGGTGAGAGCAGACATGTAAATTTTGTATGTGTGTGCATGTACGTGTGTGACAGAGAGGAGACAGCAAGAGCTTACTCCTAAGGTGTGAGACTTGGCAGTGCTACGCTGTACAATGGGAACAAGGAACAGCATGTCTGTAAATGACTGCATTTGAATTGCTATTACTTCACTGTTGGGTTACTGTATTGTTAAAGTGAACTGGAATGTTTTTAATAAATGCAAATAATGAATTAAATGCTTGCACATACTGAGGCTTTACTCTCTGGTGTGTAATTAATATACATGCACTGGAGACCCAGGTCTGGGGGAGTGTTTCATTTCTTATTTATGATGTATGCAAGGGTTTTTTTTCCTTCTAGCACACCTCTTACTGGCATGCACAGAACTGCATGTAAATGACCACTGAGTAGGTGTCACTTAAATCTTAGCAGATATAGAACAGGTAAATACCTTTGTTTTGTATGCTTTGGTAGCTTTACTGTTTCTCCCAGCCTTTTATCTTTGCTATCTGAAAGTAATAGGAAGCTCCCAAATGACCAACATTCTGTTTTCAGAGGCAGGAAAACTGCATGTGGCAGGAAACAAACAAGCAATGAGATTTCAAAGCTCTTGTACCTCAGGGCATGGTGCTTAACTCTGAGGGACTGAAAATAGACACTTCCACAGCTACCTACAGCGTGCTTCTTGCATCCCCTTCTGGGTCCCCCTCCAGCACTGGCTGCCACCCCTGACAGAGCACAGAAGTGTCCGTATACTGCATCTGCAAGAAGCTTGGCTGCTTTCCTATTTTCTCATAATGGTACGTGTTTTTCTCAAAAGATCTAAAGATCTCTTGAGTCCTCATACTAATGCTGTCTCCTGCTCCCTTGTCCTGGCTGTAGCAGTTCTTGTGTCTTCACTGCCTTACTAGTTTTTCTGGCTCCTTGGCTCCCTGACTAGCTGCATCTCTCGCATCATGGACTCGAATTGGGGAGCTTTGGTGCTGCTCCACAATTCCCTGCTGAGGCCGGTAGTACTGGACAGATGCAGGAGATCATGCTCACGCTTGACTGGGTGCTGAGGAGAAGGGCTGCCAGGTCAGGCAGTGAGAGCACTTGTGAGAGGTTGGGCCTGGACTGGGGCTTGAGACAGAGAGTGGCTCACTTGGCTTTCCCCTCAGTCCCACATTCAAAGTGGAGCAGGGCCTAAACTTCTGTTGCTATTTATACAGAAGACTGATCAGTCAACAGATCTTGAGTTCAGGATCTCACCTTCTAAGGATGGAGTTCTGAAATTCCTACATTACGAGTTCTTAAAATCTATGCCAAAATAATAACCACATGGTTACATACAAATCAAGTGCTACGAAGCACAGTTCTAAAATTAAAATTTGTCTTTCATTGATCCCGTTTATATTTTATTCTGCTGTGTCTAACATTGTGCAGAGTACAATGTTGGATTTGCTATCTGAATTTACATACAGAAAGTAATGCAGTCTTTCTGATTTTATTTGATCAGCACCACTTAGAAATGCAAACCACACATATCCTATTTAAAAAAAAAAACTTTCATACCTTCTCTTATTTCACAAATTGATTTCCTTGTGTAAGGAATATTTTTAAAAGGCAGAATACTGCAGTGCTTACATTTCTACAAAAAGAAACATATTTAATAAATGGCTGTCCCTTTTGCTAATAGATATTTTACCTTATATTGCAGCCAAGTTAGCAATATTACCCAAAGTATGGTTGTGTGTTGTTGTGTAGTGGAATCTTCCAATCAAAATATGGCTGACATTATTAATATGGATAACAACTCTTACTCTTTTACAAACACAGTAATGTCAGAGCCATGGCTTTAGTTCACTGGATGACAAAGGATCTGATGGGCATGTAATAAGTGTTTTGTACACAAAGACCATGGTTAGAATCTGTTTTTCCAGTGTGTATTTCAGTTATCTTTACTGGGCTACATTGATGGGCAGCATTTGGTCTGTATATCTGCATATTTTTAATATATAATGTTTGTGCTGAAGGAAACCTTTTACGGCTTTATGAAACTGCATGCTAAAATGCTATCACTAACACTTGACTGAGCTTCTCAACAGTATCTAATACTGCCTGAAAATAGTGCAGCTTCCTTAAAACTGGATGATAGAGGTGTATGAGTCTTGAAAACACTGAGTTATCTTAACATTTTTTGAGAACTTAACTCATAATAAACCACACATTGATATAGATCCATTTATTTTAGCATTCCCAAAATCCAGGCATTTTTCTCCGTTAGAAGAGATGCCAAAAGCAAATTCAATCTGTAGTTCTCTCTTTCCTTCCCAGACCTTTGTTGACTTGCAGTCCCCGTTCTGTTGCAATTAGTCAACCGCCAAGGGAGGGTTCATTGGCTGAATATTCTTCCTAGTCCTCTTCTACATTCAAATATAGTTAGCCTTAGTTTTTGGTGTATTAATCACAGGGTTGCCAGGGCCAAATCAGCTCATTTGTCAGTGGGAATTTGCACAATCTTCCAAGCCAGATGATTTTTTTTTTAACCACAAAAGAGCAGATCTCATGGACTACGCCCACTGGATGTCTGACATCATCCTGATTTGCCATTTACATATTGCTTTTTGATTATTTTACACTCAGTATTTCACTTAGAAATCATTTATATCACAATTGTACTTGGCCCTCAGCATTATTAGGTAGCATGAAATACGCTCCATGATGGTATGAAAGTTATTTCCAATAGAGCTTATGAAGAACAGCTGAGCAAGTACGACCTCCTGACCCCAAAGTGTTTGTTTACTGGGAACTATATTCCAGTTCTCTACATTTAATCTGTCTTGGACCAGGCTGACATTCCCCTGCTAGATTTATTGTACCTCTAGAGGCTATTACAAACACAACATTGTCACTGCTTATCTAATAAAATGATAATAGGATTATATGACTCTAGTGATAACGATACATTTATGTTCATGTTTAATAGTAATGAACCAAAGTTTGATTTCATGTTCAGTGAAGATAATGTGTTATTGGGGGGAAAAAAAATAAAATTCAAGAAGTATTTTTCTTTCAAACAAATCATTCATGGAAAATACTTTTTATTCCATCTTATTTGTAAATCAAAGCTTCAGTTCGTGTACATGAGCAGGCATACTATGTCAGTTTATAGAAATAATAATAATGAGAAAGTCTGACTCAGAAATCTCTGGTTTTCTTGAATCAACAAGTCTGGATTTTGGAAGCTTATCATGTTTTTCCTTGTGTATCTTTTCCTCAGAGTTGTCAGACATCAAAAGGCAGGCACAACAGACCAGATTTGCATTTCGGTTATATTTAGTTATAGTCAAGGTGTCCACAGGAAATTAATTTATTAGTGCTGGTGGTGGTGGTGTTGCTATTGTTATTGTTGTTATTATTTGTTTTTTCTTTAGTAGTAGTTGTAGTGGGTTTTAAATCATAGCCAAGTTTTACTTTAGTGCTGTGTATCTTAAGGGGAAACTCTTAAGTGTGTTTTTCAACCTGATTTAACTGGTTACTTCAGTGTAATCAACATCTCTGTGTAATGTATGGTCTTAACTGATGTCCCAGCTGAGACAACAAAAATTAAATTACTTCTTCATTACATTACAAATTACTACATTACATTACATGTACATTAACAAAAGGTTTGCCTTTTCTTATTTTAGGAAAGCAAATTATTGCATCTCTCCTTTGTATTCCTTTTATGGTTTTTTGGTAGAGCCCTGAAACTGTAATGCTGACCTTTACCAAAAGATTCTATTGTTATGGTGACCAACACCCTAGTGACTCTGCTGTACTGGAATTCTTATCATAGTTAGCACAGATGAAGTATGGATCATTTTTGATGAACAAACAGCATATTCCTTCTAAGAAGTATTGTTATCTGATAGTTTCTTCTGCAATTTTTCACTGCAGCTGACCATTACTTTTCTTAAGTGCTGTTACTCAAAAGTAACCTATAAAAATAGTCTGCATTAGAGAAATGCATTAATATATAACAGAGGTTTAAAACAAAAATAATAATAACAAAGCTATTCCATAGGTATGCATGCTACATGGTGAAATTACAGTGCTAGACTTAAACTAAATGTGTGGTTTGTATTTAGAACCGTTAAACATTACATGAAGTGTAGTCATCTTAGATTTTCAATAGGGCAGGATGTAGATCTATTAAAATAAAAATTCTGCAACTAATTGCTTCATGGCAGTATATATTCCCAATCTTTTTAATACAAATTCCTTTCAATGATCTTTCAATGGACAAGGCAGTCTAGGCAGTGCAGGCAATGTAGACCACATGGGACCACAGTAATGGCAGTAGTTTTGCCTTTGTGTGGAACAGAGGAGTTGTGTGTTGATCCACAATGATTTGTGTGCTGTTCCTGTAAAAGCCTTCTCTGTCCTTTTGCACATTAAGTTGATGTTTCCTATATAGGTCAAATTCCAAAGGAATTAAATTTATTATTAATTGCATGCACAAAACATATGAAATTTTGCAACCAGGTATAGAAAATAAAAGCTAGGTTTTTTTGTGTTGAATTACTTAAGTAACAGTGTCAAAAGTCTGTCAAAAGTTAATTAATTGCTCCCTTGATCTGCAGTAGGTTATGTTCCTGGGTACTAATTCTTCTAGCAAGCCAGTGATGAGGAATATCCCCTAACACACCTTACTCCCCTGGGGGCCTTATGTTGCTTCCTCTAAAATCAGGAAAAATTCCTAAGAATGTCAATGGGAGCAAGATCACCTCCCATTCTGGCAAAGGGAAGATCTTGTAGCATGCCACATGAAGAAAATGTTTCTGAAGCCTTATGTAGGAAAACCCAGGGACCAAGTTAGTGCCAGGATTCTTCCTGCTATATCCTAAGGAGGTTTGTTCAGGATTGTATCAGAGTAAGGTGAGGTTGATGCTTTTAAACTGATATGTTGGTTGGAAAAAATGTAATTATTTTTTCTGTGCTTTATATGCATGCATCTTTTCCTGGGCAACAATTACCTCATGCTTACTCAGTCTCTTAAGTTTGATATCATCTTACCATGTAGCTTTTCCACATCGCTTTTCCATGTTGCTCTACCATGTTAGTTTTCTTTTTCTATGTCATTACCTCGTAACTAGCAGAAGGGCATTGAGTGACTGTTTTGTTCAACTCCCACACCAATCAGTTTGTGCTATATGTAGTGAGCTGCAGGTAGACGTCAAAATAAAATGACCATGACTAATAACAAATATTCATCATATGTAGCAATATTTCTTTTGGAATTTGTTTCCTTCTTCAGATGTTTTTGCAAAAGCTGTTCAAACCAAAGTCATCCTCCTCTTTGTATTTCTATATCATGTGAAATAAACATGTAAAAATAAGGTATTGTACACAAATATCGACAGATCCTAAATACATTAAAATAATCTCAAACATTGTTTTCAGTTAAAACACAAAAATTAATCCAACCCCAAAATCCTATCGGATGCTATACAGGTCCTTGCATTTTCAATTTTTTCTGTGCCAGTTCTCCAGATGGAACAGCTCTATGTTGTTCCTGGTACAACCTATATGCAATCACCCACATACAACATCCTACTTACTTGTGAACAATAGTAGTGATTGAATTTGCTCATAACCAGAACTGTAAGACATTCCATTTAGCAAAATGCTGTGATTAAGAGGACTGGTTTTCCATAGCATTTTCCAATGAAATTCATCTAGATAAAGTATCACTATTGGCGATACTTATTTGGGTGGCATTTCAAAGACAACTTGAAGGAGATGATTGAATTATTCTGGGAAATAGGTACTTGAATCTTTTCAGCTCTTCTGAAACACCCAGTCAGCACTGTCTAGCCTTAACATCTTGATGGGATTTATCAGGGCTAAAAAGAGGGCCAAAATTCTAGTGTTTAACTGAAATGGGTATCAATTAGTACAGATGCATATGCACTGGTACCCTGCGGTAACCTGCCCTTTACAACATTGACCTGATGTCCCAGTGAGATGAGACTGCTTTCCAAACTACAGTACAAATGCCTCTGACAAAACAGACAGTAAGTGTTCATACCAAAACAAAGTTTCTATGTTCCTCCAAGGCACTACATTCCCACAGAAGCCTGGAATTTGCTTACACTTAAGTATATGCAATATTCAGAATATCACACATATTCAGTTCATGGTTGATTACTAAATTACATACTGCTGCAGGTTGTATCATACAATTCAGCAAGAAATAAAGCAGTTCAGATTACACAAGGGTTTTTTTCTGTAGGCAAAAATAACCACTCGCACTGCTGCTTATACATTCCAGTTAATTATCTAGTGAAGTGCACACAGCTAGGAAATGAATGCTGCCCTGAGAATCCCCGCTCGAATATTTACAAGCGTGAAGAATGCCATATTATGTTGAACTCAAGGTCCCTCTAGCCCAGTAGTCTGTCTCCAGCAGTGACCTGTCAGAGAGGAAATATGCAGGGATATTTCTCTGGAATGCTCTCCCAGCTCCAACTATTTGCAGCTCAGGGATTCCTGAGCAGCTTCACTGCACTGTTATTGCATTTTACAAACATTATGAAAGCTCTCCAGTGCAAGAAGGTAAACACAACAGATGCAAGATGAAAGGGTAGAAGGAGGAATAAAACACTGCAGGCTTGGCTGCCAGTCCATTTTGAATCAAGTCCCAAATGTGCTGTTGCATCCACTGTAGTTTCTTTTGGCTACACCAAGTAGCGGTAATGTTGAATTTGAAAAGCACTCTGCAATGAAGGTCCTGTTATATAGACGATATATTCCTATAATTCTTGCTAAATTCAGTTAAAATTGTGTTTGGTCATCGACCCAGACTATAAAGCTCCATGTCCTGAAAAGAAAATCTCCCTAAAGCAATGGAAAATTTTTTAAAAATTATAAAATCAAATCATCCCACATCAATAAAGTCAGGGACAATCTCTAGAAGTGGATCTCAATACCTGTGGCATAATATGACATAGTGCATATATTCCCCCTTGCTTTCAGAGGTTCATTATTAAAGGAAAAAAAATCCTTAAGTCTAAGAAAATGCAAATCAACAAAAATATACTAGATATTAAAATTATCCCTAAAAATACAGAATATTCCTTACTTTGTCTTTTTATGAGAGTCCTTTAAAGCAAACTAAGATGGCCACATTTTCAGGACTGAAAATAAAAAAGTAGCCTTCTTTACATTATTTTCTGTTTATTTACATGTTTGTTTATATTTCTTTACATACGCTGGAATGTAGTGGGCACAATGTACCAACAGGTACTACCTACTGAGGTACTGTAGCACATCAATAGCAGTTGCTTTCTGTATTACGAGCACTCTGACGTGTTCTCAGGTTTTAACATCCATGTTGCAGCGTCACAAATGTTGGGGAGCACACCGAAGTTCTACGCCTATTTCTTACAGTGTAAGGAACTAAGTCATTTAAACACCAAGGTTTAGATTCACAGCGTCACTAAGCATTCACTGGGTAACGATGTACATAAATATACACAAGTTTCTGACGATTTAACAAGCAGGAATACAGGACCATGCAGTATAAAGGTAATGTATCTTTTTCTCCACATTTCTCAGATCCTGCAAAAATGTGCCAGCAGCAGTCTACAAAGCTAGATGACTTGGTAACTATGTGTTAATAACAGCAAGGCAATGTGGCTTAATGAACATGGCAATAATGGTAATGGGTAGGTCATGGCTATTTGATGACAGTCAAGAAAGTTGCATTTTCTTTCCCTTTTCTGTCACTGACACATTGCATGACACTGGGAACCTGATTAGTCTTCCCACCACTAAGAATTTTACGTTGCCAATACCTAGTGGTTTAAGAGCCTATTTAAAAGCTTTCTATATCCAACTCATGCATTCCAGGTTGGCCTATTCAGTCCTACAGAGGACCAGTGTGCACCAGTGCAAGCACCTATTGGGGCAGACCATAAAACGGAAGAGTGAAAGGGTGTGGCCTGACAGCAGGTATCTCAGCATACCCGAGAGGGCTGTAAATTGCAATGCAAGGATGACGATGAGCAGCCAGGGCAAAAGCAGTGGGGATTTTTTAAAAATCCTGCTCGTTTCATAGGTCCAGTATAGAAATCTGTCAAAAAGCAGTTGAACTGGCTGGGGGGGTCCTCCAGGTATACCTAGGTTTGCAGAGCAACAATGACTTAAATGGTTTGGGCAGCTAAAAAATCTGTTCTTATAATCACATGTATGTTCTTGTAAAGCACTGTAAGATCTGCCAGTGACAACAGATATGTACCAGCTATCTGTTTGCTACTCGTCATTCTCATACATAATTTTTTATGCTGATCTTTTTGCTATATTGTACAAAATGAACCCTTTACTTACACTAAAGCAACAAGTAGGCTGGAAAGTTTTTCTTAAGAAAAATAGTTCCTTCCTGCAATAATCAGTCAGATATTTTGAGGTCCAATTTCATGCCTAAATCATAAGGTTGGCATTACTGCTTTTAAGATACAATACACCATTGATAGAACGAAACTTTAAAGCCAATTAGACATTGGCAATCTTCCTACCGTTGGCAAAGGCACACTTATTAACAGTTCCCCTTTGTGCCATGTTTGCAGTGTAATCACTGATTTCTGGAAAGCTTTTTTGGCACTTCAAGATATTTTAAAATATCTAATGATTTTATTTTTATAGACAATTTTAGACTTTACTTGCATTACTTAAAAGCATTTCACTTTAAAAAGCAGGAGTTGCATGCACTCAAATGAGGTATGTATCCCCATTTTTAACACAAGCAAAAATAATAATTTGTAGAACCACATTATACAAACAATACTTTATTTGCATTACAACTCATTAACAATTTCCGAAATCATCACATGCAAATCTTTATGAAACATTGTCTTACTAGGTGTGAATAAGGAGATACTGCTGCTTTGTTGGAAAAAACCAGAATGTTTTTACCCTGGGCTTTAATATAAGTAAAAACTTTCATGGCTATTTACTTAAAACAAAAGTATTTTGAAGTTAACAAAGCTTTTTTCTTTAATGTGTGTGGAAAGAACATGATTAGGTTGGCAGAGAAATAAGAAACATACAACACAAAATTAACCAGGAAGGCTTAATTTATAGTGAGATAAACTTTTATGAAAAGCAAAATTATTTTTAACAAAATGAGATAACTTCAGTATAAGTCTACTAAAAGTTCAAACATCACTAGAGGGCATTTTGGAGAAAAAAAAACCCACAATAACAGTATTAATTTCATTTTCTCCCTTCTGCAAATGCTCTGCAGTATGGTAGCCCTACACCATCTGGTTCTGCAAATGCTTCCTTCCCATACTGGCTACCTGAAGTACTAAACTACCAGTATCACTTTTATCAGTGTTCATTACA
Source organism: Eurypyga helias (assembly GCF_000690775.1). NCBI lineage: Eukaryota > Metazoa > Chordata > Aves > Eurypygiformes > Eurypygidae > Eurypyga > Eurypyga helias. The sequence continues at coordinate 11,619 of NW_010268093.1, forward strand.
TGAGCAGAGATTCCATTTTAATCTAATCTCAGGTATTTCATCTGTCTGCAAAAGCATGTTCTGTGCAAAAGCATTTTCTGTACAAAAGCAACATCAAAACTACAGTAAGATAACAGTGGAGATGTCTGTAATAAGTTTATTCACACGTGTGTTGGCCAAGTAATATGAGGCTAATCAGGACCACACTGATTGTAGCATCTGACTTCACATGATACACCTATCTATTCTTAATCCCTCAATAGAGAGAAAAAAAAAAAAAAGTACTTACTTTCCTAACTGAGTTCAGACTTGATAGGAGCCTGCAGCTAGTTGGAAAAGGGTCAGTCACTCTGAAAACACGAGGCAGTGAAGAATCAGGCTGGAAGGCAAAAAACCCAAAAGTTTTCAAAGTTCTTTGTGATTACAGGAAAAATTCAGGTTTTAATTACTTCCAAAGACTTTATTTGGACTACACCTGAGTACAAATTTTCTGCCAGCATAGCTGCATCGATGAGGAATCACACTTGATCCCAACAAAAATCTGTGCTCAAGATGGTTGTCAACCTCATCAACACTGAGGAGAAAAGTAAACATAGTTCTGCAGCTTCATTCACCTGACACACTTCACATGGCACTGTGGAAGAGACAAGTGAGCTCATGAAAATATTGGTATATAGGAGTCTGTGGGGCTTCAAACGTTTTGCAAAGTGCTAGCAAATTAAAGGGGTTCTGGTTTTGTGTGTCTCTTTCATCGCCTTAGCTGCAGAGATCTTTTTTCTTTTTCTTCTGAAGTCTTACTTGTAGTGCTCAGATGAGAGGCAATGAGAGTAAGAAGCAACTGGGTGACGGCATGAAATCAGCCTAGGGACTGGTAGCACTCACTCATGCCAGAGTACAGCTACTATATAACCACAGCCACCTTCACTGCTCACAGAATTCCTTTTATGTTGAGCTGGGCTATTTTAACTGCGTATCGTCCAGTGCTTTATAGGGGCAAATACACAGTTACAGTGTGGTACCCATAGAAGACCCAAGCTCATGTACTGGTCCTATTCTTCCTGTGCTAACATGTAACTGAGTGAATAGCCGAGTTGGAGAGAGGTGAGGTTTATTCCTGATGAGTACAGGATCCCAGAAGTCTGTAAACAAAGCTACAATAAAAGCTCTGACCTAGCAGGAGGAACCTAATGACTGAGGGAGTACCCAGCATTCCTCCACACCAAACAAAGGCAAGTTTTGCTGTCAGAAAAGTAACTATTTTGTTCACGACAGAGAATCTGGCAGTTGCAGGACTGGAGCTGAAGCCTTGCCCTGCGAAGGCAGCATCTGCCTGAGCCTGGCCCGCTCCCTCACTCCCTCGAGGGGCCCGAAGCGGTCCCCAAGGTCTGGGAATCCTGCCAGGTGCTAGGCTGTGGTGACCAGCACGGCTCTTACCAGCTCGTTCACACACAGATGTAATCGATGTCGATAAAGCCCCTGTCAGGCCCTGGGGAGCTGCGCTCTGGGCAGGACG
>NW_010268094.1:0-239 GCF_000690775.1 Eurypyga helias
ATGTCGGGGGGGGCTTCCCAAAGCAGGTGGCCGATGGCAGAGTGCGACCGGAGCCACACGCAGCCGGGAAGCTGGAACCGAAGCAAAGCAGCTGCAGAGAGGGGGGAGCATCCTCGGGAGGGGTTCGCCATCCCCCAAACACACCCCAGCCTAGAGAAAACCGGGTGCAGCATCCTGGAATCAGCGCAGCATCCCAGTGACCCTGGGGTGGCTACATGGGCCCCGGGGCACCCCGCGTG
>NW_010268094.1:382-614 GCF_000690775.1 Eurypyga helias
TCTTCCTCCCGTAGCCGAGCCCAAAGGAGGAGCCTTTGCTTCCACGTGGGTGTATTTCCACCGGCCCCCAGCACCCACTCGGGCTGGAGTCAGATTTTGGCTGGAGTGTTCTCTCGTGCTCCATCACTTTCCTTCTCCTCTCGCCAGCTCGCAAAAGCTCACGCTCCCGGCTCGTCAGGACTTGGCAGCAGGGAACAGGCTTCGGAGGATGCTCGCGGCTCCCGCAGGTCTC
>NW_010268094.1:790-1219 GCF_000690775.1 Eurypyga helias
GGCGGGCAAAGCACACGGGGCACGGATGCTCGCGTGTAAGAAACACCCAGAAACAAGACCAGGGCTCTGTCTGGCCAAGGACGCGAGAAAACCAGTTTGCGTGGAGCCAACGGCTCGCCGGGAGGTTTGGGGGTCGCTGAGTTGGGGGGAGAAACCACGGGAGAGCTACGGGCCGGCGGAACGTTCCCGGGAAACAAGAGTGACGGCGCAGGGGGCTTTGAGGGTACCCTCTAAACGCCCGCGGGACGTGGTCACGGCCCTGTGGAAGTCTCCGTCGCGTCTGCAGCGTCTTTGTTGCTCCACCAAAAGGCATTTTTCCGGTTCGCTTGTTTGCCAAGCAAAACCCGACCCGCACGGCCCCAAGGGAACAGGCGGGTTCCTGGAGCCCACGTGAACCCTCGCCCCTGGCGCTGCTCTGAGTTCCTACAG
>NW_010268094.1:1761-2010 GCF_000690775.1 Eurypyga helias
GGAGGCTCCTCCAGGCAGCACATCGGCATGACAATTCCCACTCCTGAGAGCCTGGACACTCCCAGTCTGCAAAGACCAGGTCACTGGGATGGGGCATTCCAAGGAGGGTCCGGCTGCCTGACGACCAACGGAGCCACAGGAACGTCAGCGAGACTTAGAAAAAACCCCTCTCCAAGGAACAGGATGCCGATAATTCCCTGTGAGGAATCGGGCACCTTTGGGCGCCCCAAACGCTCTGCGGTGTGGGAG
>NW_010268094.1:2246-2511 GCF_000690775.1 Eurypyga helias
GAAACCAGAGAGGGGGAGAAGCGGTGCACAGCCCAGTCCCCAGATACCTGGGTCGGGGTTTCCAGCGTTACCAGCGCAGCCCTTCCCAGAGGCGTTGGAGCGGGACCAGGGGAGCTCGCAGGAGCTGCAGAGCGTGCAACCATCCAAAGGCACGGCGACGAGGCCTCGAGCACACACGTGTGCAAGGACGCGCTTCCCCGCCCTGCTGCAGGATGGCCCCAGGGGCTGGACCCCAACAAGGGTTGCCCTGGGTGGGCAGCGCAGC
>NW_010268095.1:0-11519 GCF_000690775.1 Eurypyga helias
TGGGGCGCCTTACACCGAGACCCGGCGGTCTGTGGGGCAGGGTCCCCTGTCCTGGGGGAGCCGTGGGGCTCCTCGTCCTGGGGCGCTTAGAGGGTTTTGGTGGCGGAGCTGGGCAAGGAGGGTGCTGGGGCTTCTTCCCCTCCCTCCCGGGGGCAGGAGGGCCCCACTAGCCGTCCCTGGGGCGCGGTGCTCTGGTGGCAGGGGTGGAGGAGAGCGTTTCAGCCCGTCCTTTGAAGTTCCCCCTTCAGAAGTAGATCCGCCGGGGGTTTGATCGTTTCAATGAACGCTGCACGATTTCACCCTTAGCTGGCTTGTTTACGCAACGCTCCCCACACGAAGCGGGGTTGGTGGGGTTGCAGTGTTCCCCTCAGATGTTGGTCTAGCCTATTTTAAGAAGCTTGTTAAACTAGACTTTGTAGGGATCCCCTTTGCCTGCCATGCCTTCCTGGTGTTACCTCTAAGATGCAGACACGGCAGAATCGGGGGGAGTGAGAAAGGAAAAGTGGGTGATGCTGAGAGTGATGCATGGCTCCCCTCCTGTTTGTAGTTGCTACAAATTAAAAAGAACAGTATCCTTCACTAATCGAACTTAATCTTTTCCTAAATCTGTTATTGTAACTATGTGTTACTCAGCTAAAAAAAAAAAAGCGCCATACAAGTGCTTCGATTTCAACTGGTAGGTGAAGCCTTCTGCCTGTGCCGATGACCTGCGGGTGTGCTGGTGGCTAGATGTGGTTTGCTTTTCTCCAGTCTCTAATTTATAGTGACCTGTCACAGCGGTGGATTTCATTTAGAGGGAATGACAAGAATTTGTATTTTTATACGGAAAGAAATCTGTGACTAATTAAAACTCTCTTTTTATAAGTAGTTCAGTGCACAGAGCAATTAAACGACTGGTAGTTCTCGCCGCAGTGGTGAGAAGGTTCCCCAAGAGTCCTAACTCAAACTCGGAGAAGGCTTTTTGGGTTTTTTTCTTCCTCTCCAGCCACATGAAAGCTCAGCGGTGTGAGCCTCCCCCTCTGTACGCTGGTGCTGGTTGAGCCTTCTAAGGGTGGGTCGAGCTGTGCGCCTGGGGTCGGAGCTGTCCCCTTTCCTGGGTGCCAAGGGGCACGCCGGCGATTGCCCAGGCCCCCCTGTTAATATAACACGTATCTTGCTCTGCCCAGTCCAGCGGTGTGACTGAAGTTTGCCGTTTGATTTAGAAACGGGTCTGAGCAACGGGTCTCTGCGGCTGCGGGGTGTTACCGGCGGCTCTCGGGGGGTGACATTAAACGTCCTTCCCGGCGCCCGCGAGGGCGGTGCGGCAGCCCCGCTCTGCAGGTCCGCAGTGCTGGACCTTCAGAATTTGCGAAACATCTACTCCCTCCCCCCCAAAAAAGAATAAAACCAGCGCAGCCCCCCATGCAGCGTGTGAACAGGTAAAGCCGAGCATTGCGGAGGTCGGTGGGGGTTGCAGCCCGCTGGCTTCTGCTTGACGGAAGGTCCACCTTAAGGGTCCCCGGGCGGGTGTGGGCTCTGGCCGTGCCCCGGTGTAGTCTTACACCGTCCCGCCCTGCTGTGCTCCTGCCTGCCCTCAGCCATGCAAAAATAGACGGGATCCACTACCTAAGATGTCATTGTAACGTTACTTGTCTGAGGTGAAACTGAAGCCCTTATCTTTGACGCTGAACCTCGGTTGCCTTTTAAAGGTAACTTGTTTGTGGGGAGGGAGACGCTTGGGTTTCGCTTCCTCAGCGTTCCGCTGTGGCCGTGGGTATTGCGCTTTAATTCACAGCTTTCGTTTGAGGCTTGGGTTTAATGTCTGTTTTGTCTGTAGCATTGTTCTACCGATATGAAACTATGCTATAAAAATAAAAAAGTCGCAGGGATTTTCTCTTCTGATTAACTTAAAAGTTGTGACATTTTGACATCGTTTTGAAACTGTCAGGTCATAATGTGTTTAGAATCAAGTTTTGAGCTGATGACATGGCAGCATATGATACTAATTTTGTTAGAAATGAATGTGCCAGTACTGCTAATTTCTTCCATACTTATATTTAAGGGATGCTATCAATTTCTGCTTGTCTCAACATTGACTTTCTTCAAGATGAGCTTTAATGTTGGGTGTTTTTCTCCCCCACAACTGCTGCCGTGTCTTGTTATTAAGAAGTAATTGTCAAATGTCTTGGCAGCAGAAATTCTTGAAGTCCCAAGTCGATGTTACCAGTTCCCTAGTTATCTTTCTTCCTAACGATGACAACATGTGAGGAGTAAAGACAGACCTGGTGTGAGGGGTTTTTTTTGCTGTTTTTGTACTACAGAGAGGAACACAGGCAAAGAAAGAAGGCTTTTCAAAAGGTAGGCAGCGTCTTTTTATTGTCTTTAAATTAAAACTCTAATCCTCTTCTGCAGGCATCAGTTCTTTGGATCTGATCCTTGAATACTAAACATCATGAGCAACTACAGTGTGTCTTTGGTTGGCCCAGCTCCTTGGGGTTTCAGGCTTCAAGGGGGCAAGGATTTCAACATGCCTCTGTCTATCTCTCGGGTAAGTGCATTCTCCTCTTTGCCTGTTATGCTGTGGCTGACCTGCAACCTTCAGACATAAGTATGCAAAGCCATTAATTACAGATGCTGGAGCTCAACGTGGCATGGAGGGCTGGGGGTAAGGGGGGAGAAGGGGTGCTGGGAAAATAAAACTTCTTTATTATTTGAAGGCTCCAACAAAATTGTCTTAGGAAGGATGTGTTCATTTGAAATAGTTGTTTTATCTGCGTATATTTGTGCAACAAACAAAAGAAACAACGACTCCTGAATTCCCCTCCCTGCTCCCACCCAGAAAAGAGATGCAGAGATTGGAGGCTGTCAGGAAACAGGCAATTTTGTGCACGGGGCTAAGCCTGTGCTGCTCAAATGGGAGGCAGCTGGGGAAAAATCACTCACGTTGTCCTTGTTTATTCAGCAGCTCTTAGCTGGTGTCTGTTCTTGCAAATCCCACTGTTTACAATAAAAAGGCACTTCAGTGACAGTAGATGTAAATAGCAGTTCATCAATACGTGCCTGAGTGAATGTGCCACTTTCTCACGAACTTTTTACAAAGTATGTCCTCTGAACAGATATTCAAAGCATTTGAGGAGCTAAGTCAAAACAAATGTGATCTTTGTACCCAGGCACTATCCAGCTAGTTTCCTGCTTTGAAACCATGTTTTCAGGGAGGACTTTTCTTTCAATGTGGGCTGAGTTTAAAAGCCTTCCTCAAAAGGAGAATTGGAAATCTCAGGGTGAAGAAACTGGCTTCTGATGGCTCTGTAGCATACCACCTTTAAATTTGATTTGTAGCGTGGAGGCATTTATACAAACGGCATTTTCTCTCACAGTTCTCCTCCCCTTCCTGCATATTCATGCAGTTTAGTGACAAAGATGAATTATTTTTTACACCTGTTGGGACTGTAGAATTGATACTGCCCTGGGAGATGGAGTGGGTTTCTATTTGGGTTTATGCATCATGGCAGTATTTTTAGCTAATCTCATCTATCAATTCAAACCCTGCAAGTTCATTTAGACTTGGCTTATCCTATTCACATGTGGATTTTGCTGGTGAAATTAAAATATAGTTTGGCTCTGCAAAATTATTTTTATATGGCTAAAATAGACAGGAGAGCTGTAGAAATGCCTTTATATGGATGAAAAGGCCAATATCTGAGCCAAAAAGGGATCCAGAAGCAATTTATTCCCAAATTCTGGGGATTTTCAAGCTAAACTGTAATTCAGTTTCCTGTTTGGTAGCTGGTTACTCCTACACTGAGAAATTTGAACTGGGGATGCAGATAGTGCTCTTCTGGTTTGATGGTAGAAGTGGAAAAGCATAGGCCCTTGCCTGCAGAGGGTACTTGTGCATGGTACTGATGAGCAATTAAGCGCTGTAGGCAGTAAGCCATAGTAAACAACTAGTTTTAGGAAAGGGTAGTACTTTTTTTGTAGGGGCCTCTGCTGCCCTGGAGATCTAGAATACAGTGCTGCTGTGAGCAGTTCTTCCCATCTAAAAGTTTCTGAAGAAGCAGCATATGATGAAATTAGCCTAGATTACTACTTTATTGCAGGAATCAAATATGCTGTCACATTGAGTAGCCTAGAGAGAATTGGTCTAAATAGCTATGTATTAAAGCCTCAGTTATGGGATTCCCTAATGACAAATGTCAGTGCCCAGACAAGAACTGAACAGAAAGAAAGGTGGGGACCAGGGTGGTTTTAGGACTTGGATATTGTGCTTCCCCCTCCCTCACACAAATTAAATCCACCTATTATACCTCAGCACTGCTTCCCAGCTGACCTTTTTCTTATTTGCAGTTAGGAGTTGTGGATGTGGTGGGGTTTTTTGTTTGTTTGTGTTAGCTTTGCTTTTTTTTTTTCCCCTTTTGGATCAAAAAAGTCGTTAGTTCTGGTATGCCAATCCAGCTTTGGCCTGATAGCTGGAAGAATTCAACACCAAGTTCCTGGTATGCTAGAACAGTGTGTACCATTCACCCCCCTAGCCCTCTTTTTCCTGATAAAGCATAAATGCCTTCCTGTATGTGAAGGCTGCTAATTAAATTATTTTAGCAAGACAGTGATGAGACAGCAGAATTATATTCTTTGGCAAGGAGGACTTTTTGGGGTTTGTTTTGATTTTAATTTGTTCTCTACATGCTGAGGATGAATCTGGCTGCACTGCTGAGGGCTAATTTCCTGCTTTAGTTTAAACTCCTTGAAATTAAGTTCAAATAAAATACAGTTCATGAAGCACAGAAAATACTATGGTTTCTAAAGTTTTTCATCTGAAAAGCTAATCTCTACTAATGATTTGAACAAATTACGGTCTCGTATGGTTCCTTGGAGAAAGTTTTTAGTAAGGCATTCGGCTTTGTACAGAATGCAGTTTAAGTGGGCATATTCCTTATTGCCTCTGTTAGGTAAAACGAGCCTGGTTTGTGTTCTTCAGTTGGAATTCTTAATTTTTACAGCTAAGCGGTAACAGGTTAACATTAATGCAGGGGTAGCAGTAACATTTATTTTCCATAAGCTGGTGTATTGCAGGCTGGTTGCAACATCACAACCAATAGCAGTGGTTATTGCAGGGTTATGTCAGTTACTTAATATAGTGCTCTCAGGACTTTAAAGTTGCTACGTATACTTACACAGCTGTACGTGGTAAGTAATCTACCACAGGGGATATGGCCTTAGATTTAGTGACATAAATCAGTACAACAAAAATGTGTGTGTACTTAGTATGTGTAATTGTAACTGGCTGGACTTCAGCAGGGTGGCTTTTACAGTCGTCCTCTTCCCACCCTTCCGAAGGTGCCCATCTGAGTCCTGCAGAATGCCCTTACACAGGTCAGGAATTTGGCTGATGTGGGTAGGAGTGTGGTGGGGGTGCATGGCTGTCATGAAAGAGGGGTTAGTGGGAAGGAAGCTGCTCTGAAAGTAAGACAATTTGATCTTTACCCTTCAGCCAGGAATAAAGGGTGGGCTGAGGTGGTAGAACTACGTTTTTTGTTAACAGCCAAGCGTTAAAGCTGCTGAGGCCACTACATGTAGCTGTACTGTAGGGCTTCCAGGTAGTTCATTCTGTAGTGGTACTGGTATAAAGAGAGATTGCAAACTGACCAGTTAGCCTGCAGTGGAGGAGGTAGGAATTACTGGAGCTGAGGTATGCAAATCTAGATTATTTCGAGCTGCTGCTGTTTTTCCTCGCAGCATTTTACATTGATTAAAGAAGCAACTGTTCTCCTTATTCCTTTCTGACCTACATTGGGATGCAAAACCGAATAAAAAATACGGAAAGCTAGAGCAGATGAGAACAAATTACTGAGATGCGAGGTTAATTATGTTCAGGTAGCTGTAAAGTAGCTATTGTAGGCAATTGCTAAGATTCAGACTTTCTCCATATGGAAGAGAAAGCTTAATGTTTAACCATCTATCTGTAATATATGTGGTCATGTGGAATGACATTTGCCATAATGCGATGTCTTCATATGAATGAACTGATTGCTTCTGACTCAACACAGACCACTGCAAAGGCAGCCATTTAACAGGCATCTCCATCTCCACTTGGCATATTTGAGAGGCACTGTCCCAGCACTTTGAGTGCTGGTTAAGCTGGTTACGCTACAAGAATTACATCATGGGTCCTCCTTGTTTCTCCGTTACTTCCAAACAAAACTTATTTCCAGGTTGCAGGATGTTCTGCTAAACACCTGCTGGGTCAAAAAAAGACTATCAGTCCAAAATAATTGCAGCTGAATTATTTTGGTTTTAATCATGATTGCCAGTAATAAAGGATGTTCTATTGTTGATATCCATATAGATCTCTGTCTGGTATTGGATAAATCCTGCTGACACTAGGGATATGTCCAGTTTGGGAATAACATTGGTTTACATTCAATAGATCTTTGTCTTCTAGGATTGTTTGCAGAAGGGTTTTTCTTCTGCTGAATTAGAATAAAGAAGAGCAGTTTTGGAGATAATTGAAACACACTGCTAGGTAGGATTCTTGGAGGCATGCTAAGTATTATATTTACAGAACTAGAGGTGGTTGATGTCTACAACATGGTCTATGTTGTTTACATGCAAGACAGTAGCTTTCGAAGCAATACACACTAGAGTTTGAATTATCATTGGTTTACTTTTCTGGGAGTTGGGTAGTTCCCAGTGCTTAATTAACATAACCAAAATAAAATAAGCGTTACTGTAGCATTAGAATTGTCAAAACTGCTGTCCTCTGCAGATTGAAATACATAGTGTTTAGTATTGATGTATTCATTAGGTTGTGATAAACCGTGAGAGGTTTAGGTATTTGTTCTAAATATACGTGTGGAATGTTTGTAGTCTCTCAATTTTTGTGGTGCCATCTCTAAACAGTGCTTGTCTCTGTTTTATGGCAGTATTTACCAGTAGAAACAAGGAAATACTGAAGTGGAACTATAGTTTGAACAGTGATGTAGCCTATGTGCAATATAAACTATCCAACCTAATGCAAACACATAGGATGCTTTCTTTGTATTTAAAAGTCACTTTTTGTTCAGTCTTGGTGGCACACTAGCCATCTTTCTTCAGAAGATGCTTCACTATTTGTCTTTGTCTGTCTGTAAGAATGAAATGGAATATGGGTCATCTTGATATGTTTGACTTGGCCAACAGCTCTCTTTCTACTGCAACTCCTTTTCAGTGTGTTGTGACTATGCCTCCCCCTTCTTCCTTCTTCTTGGTCACTTTACCTCTTCAAAAAAAACAACCCAAAGAAACACCACACCCCCCACTTTAGGAATAGTCCCTTCTTTTTGCAGTTTTCAGTATTTCATCTGTTTCAAGTATGTTTTTCTGTGTTGTTTTTGCAAACTTGATGGGAGACCCATGACAACAAATCTGTGAGCAAGCAGTACAGCCAGGGAGTAGGTGGAAGAGCAGCCCACCTTCAGATGAAATAGTGGATGTATGTGCAGCACATCAGCTGCTCAATATTCATCCCATGTGATCATACTGACATTCTTCATGCTGGTATCACGAGGTCACTATCAGAGGAGTTGTCTCCTCTGTTCTCCCACTTCCTTCCTGACCAGGTATATACATGGTTAACCAGTTGTCCATGTGGATGTAGCATGTATGGTTGTTTTTGCACAATGTTTGCTTATTGAGGGGCTTGGCCTTTGGCCTTCTTACTATTTGGAAGCAAGCTATTTTAAGGTCATTAACATCTGTGAAAATAATATTAATTAGAAGAGAATAAAAGCAAATGATGCTTTGAATGGACCTAGAGGACATCAGCTTTGATTGACTAGAGTCTAGCTGAGCCTCTTGCCCTTATGTTTGTGTGAATTATTTTATTAAGCCATGTGTGTCATTTCCAGTAAAATCAATTTTTGTATACATATGACACAAGTTATTACAGTGGAGGACTGGGGAAATGGTCCTTCAAGCAGGCACGTGCAATGGGAGAGAAACACAAGAACAGCTGCTGGTCTGGCCAGTGATAATTGTGTTGGTAACTTTATGCTTCATCCTGGAAGCTACTGAGTGCTACTAACTATGCCCTAACTGGCAGCTGCTGGCATTGCTGTGCTGGTTTGATTTGCCACTGAGTTGTGATGGTTTGCATGAAGTACAGCTGAAGATGTATTGCACTGCTGCAGCTTCCTGGTACAGGGTCAGAGACACCGGCACCTACCTGCACCTAAGGCAGTAAGTGCTGTGTTTTACAGGAGCTATCAGTGGAAATGGATGGGATTAGCCAAGAAACAGAGCAAGAAGTGCTACTCTGTTCTGTTTAATTCTGTTTACAAGATGTGTCTTACTGGAAAAAAAAAAAAATACTGAGAATGACAAATGAACGACCAGTGCCAAAGTTTGTATCCTCTCCGCACCGAGTCCTGAAGGAGTAGAGGGTTTTCTTTGGAAACGAATTGGAATATGGACAGTTATAAAGCTCCCAGCTGCACAAGTGGCTTAGTATAAACAAGTCTTCCAAAAGTCCTGAAAGTGCTGTCTAGTGCTTCAGATTTTGCGTAGTTGCCTGCAAGCAACATCTTTCTTTACACCTTCAAGGTGAACTGAGGATATGTAATTTCCGATTGCCTCTCCTTCCCCACTGCTGTTTAACCTCTTTGTGATGAAAATTGGGAAAATGGCTGCTTCCCCTAACCATTTGTTTTCCTTCTCTCCTCTATTCTGCTATGTAGTTTAAAGCAAGACAGACCATTACTGGAGTAGGGTTGGGAAGAAGGGATAGTGCCGGGGAGAAGAGGCGGAATAAAAGTGTCTGCATCTTTTCTCTTCATGACCTTATTTGTCAGACAACGTCTTCAAATGACATAGGAAGCAAACATTTAAAAATTGTTCCTTTACTGATGTCATTCCCCCAGAATTGAGGCTGGCTGTACTGGGGGAAAAATGGACCAAAGATCTCATAGCTGAAGGATATCTCATGTGATGTGTGAATATACTCTTTTTGTATTTAAAAATGCTGATAACTCTCTTTCCCCTTATTTGTCAGACAACGTCTTCAAATGACATAGGAAGCAAACATTTAAAAATTGTTCCTTTACTGATGTCATTCCCCCAGAATTGAGGCTGGCTGTACTGGGGGAAAAATGGACCAAAGATCTCATAGCTGAAGGATATCTCATGTGATGTGTGAATATACTCTTTTTGTATTTAAAAATGCTGATAACTCTCTTTCCCATTACAGAATGAGGACTACAAGCTAAATATTTTGTGACGGAAAAACGAAGGTATTTATTTGCAGTGTCTGCTTCTCAAAGATAGATGTAGTGAAAAAATAAACTCTGATTAGATGTTCAGAGCAGATGCAAAATTGGCAGTCCTTCCAGGGGCCAAAAAGCAGGACCATTTATTGAATAATAACTGCAAAAAAATTAGGCATGTTTTGTTTGAGTATCTGGCCTTGAGGGCCTGACAACCTATGTCGACTTCCCCACTGTTTGGAGATGCTATTTTTAGTGTAACTGTTTTTCTCATTATTCATTGGCTGATGGCTATCAGAAGGCATTGTGAGAAGAGACATGGTGTTGAAAGGTTTGTTTGTTTGGCTTTGGTATGGAGCCAGAAGATAACATTGTTGGCTGCTTTTTTTTTAATTTATTTTGACTTTTTAAGAATAGATTTCATATGTTATCAATATAAGGAAAAGTGTGAGAGAACTCTCTTGTGTGCTTAAAGCAGAGGAAATATGGGAAAGGTGACATTCCTTCTGCCAGTGGTCAGAAAGAAAAAAAAAATTGAGGCTGTGGTTTGTTTAGAAGAAAATATGAGAAATATAAGTACATTTACTTCCACAGGTGACTGTTACAAGAATGGAGACAGAAGGAAAGGAGGCCGCTGCTAAGGCCAGTGTTACAAGAGTCTTTGAATGACTCATCTTCAGGGCAGTAAAAGTAGGGAAAAATATGACAAAAGTACCCATTCAGGTTGCACAGAGTTCTTTGAGTTTCTTAGCTTCAGTTACCACCTTGACATAAAGCCTTGCTTGTGTTAGGGAGTTTATACTGTACTGCTGTTCTGATGTGTGATGCTGAAGAGAACTGATGGGTAAGAGGTTGAGTGTCACTAGCTGCTAGCCTGGTTGAAATAAAGACAAGCTCTCTGTAAATACGCTGGTAGGAGACTGTGGGCTGTATTGGTCTAGCTAAGGCTATGACTGTCTTCTCAGCCAAGTTTGCTGGTAGATCAGGTTCGTAATTACATTCACTTTCAGGAACTGTTCTTGAAAGGAGCATGATCATGCTGGTAATGCTGTGCTGTGACAATTCAGTCCCTTTTTCAGAAGGGGAAAAAAAAAAGGATGGCATTAGAAGCCTGTACTATATTTGTGCTGTAAGATTGGCTCCTCTGACGACTTGCTTAAAGCTAGATACGTGCAGAAATGAAGTTCAGGGAAAGTAGGAAGAGAAACAAAGTGTGGGTGCTGTCACCTTTGGTACAGCTGTGAGGAGGGGCAGGTGTTGCTCTGTGACTGACTGCTACTCAAGCACCAGCCAACTGCATATGCCCATGCCCACTGAACAGACCTGAAGTTTCACATTGGGGGATGAAGGGCATCCTTATTGCACAGGATGTAAAAAGCATGATGTAAATGACTTGTTGCTTCATTCATCACTTTCTTTCCATCACTGTCAGTTAATGGAATGGTGTCCCACACACAGTAGCATTTGATCTCTTGTCACTTCAAGACAGCAGTGCCTTTCCCACCACATTGTCTCTTGTGTATGCTGACCCAAGTAGAGAGGTAGTAGAGGGATAAACTAGTATGTTATAAATTGAAGACCATATTGTGGTACGCGCCCTCAAAGCAGGTGAGTAAGTGCTGCACCAGTGGAATAAACTTGGTAATTTTGGTGTAAAGCATAGTTAACCGCCTCAGAGCACAAAGACACTTCTGCTGTCAATCCCTTATTTTACTTAACAGGGAAAATAGCAGTCTTCAGTGTTTTACAATCCAGAAAACCTGGAGTGAAATTAGTAAGTCTGTGACACCTGAGTGACTGTTCTGCCTGTATACTGTCAAGCTTCAAGATGTACTGTGAGTCCCCACTCAGAACAGGAAGATGCTATGTATTCCTTGAGATTCATGGGGTTTTTTTGCTTTTAATGAAGGCCAGAACATTCCAATAGTCCATAATATTTTTGTTATGTGTTATTATTACTACACTTTCTGCCTCATTCTGAGTTAGTCTTGCATTAGAAACTTCAGCTCAAACAGTTAAGCCTCATAAAAGTAAAAGCAAGAGAAAATGACATCTGATAGTTGGAAGTATTTGAAAGTATGAACTCTTGCAATTGCTGTCAGCTGTGCCTGTAAGAAAGCTCTGAAGCAAAATGTAATGCCTTGTGTGAAGTCTTGTAGGCTAAAAAGTGGATTTTGCCAGGTCTTTAGTGGTCCTGTTGGAAAGGTCAAATGGTTTGCATGTTAACTGGATATGAAAGAAGCTTGGCTTACCCTGGTCTATATTAAGGGATGACCTCATGCAGTATCTAGTTCTTTCCCT
>NW_010268095.1:11550-14824 GCF_000690775.1 Eurypyga helias
GAACAATGTGAAGTACTTGCCATGGGAAGGCAACAGAAACATTTGTGTTAATTATTTCATAGTTCTTTTGAAGGTTTGAACAGTGATTTAGATGCTAAGCCTGGATTAATGTAGAATGTATCAATTTTGGAGGGCTAAAACTTCTGTTCGTTAAGCTTTTGTGTTTATGAACATAATCGGATCATCTTTAGATATTCTTACACCCAAAATCTATTAAGCCTGTGGAAAAAATTATCACATTGTTTCCATTTAAGTGTGATGTTGGATTGGTAGTAACAGCATTTGAGATTTTTAATAAGGAATTGTGTAGAGCTAAGGCAAACTGCTATAAATGTGAAAAATGCAGACATAAATAAAGATCTATTTTTGTTATTAAAAAGATGATATCACCTTGGTGGAGACTCTAGCTACAGAACGTTTTTGTCTAGAACCCTTTAAAAAAAGCAGCTTTGCTGTGCAAACGTACCCTCTGCCAGACATAGCAGCTTAATCTTAAAGTTTATGGTACATCTGCTATTAAAGCTTTTTCTTTCTCATGTCACTTATACATAACAAGCCAGGTATAACTGTGAGTCCAATGCAGCCAGTTAGAAAAGCTTTTCTTTGTTTCTCTGAAGTAAGAGGCCAAAATTCTTGGGATTTCTTCGGGGAGGATGATGCTCCCTTGCCAGTGATTTCTACCTCTTCTCTTTGTGGTTCTAGACTTGGCATGGTGTTGTGAAAGACACAGAGAGGTAGACTAATGGAATTGTTTGTCTCCAACTTGCTCATGTATCTAAGCAATTCCTTCTGTGATGTTCTATTTTTCTTTACCTAATGCCTCTGGAAGGGGGGAACAAAAAAGATAAGCAAACAAAAAAATGGAGGTCTACAAGCCAGAGAGCTTGTGAAAGTTGGGTTGGGCTGGCTTTTATTAGGCTGATAAGGAAATGGAAAGTTTATAAAGCTTTAAACACCAAAGACATCTTGTAGAGTAAGTTATTTTGTTTCCTGTTGGCTTTCTGGAGCTCCTCCTCATAAGTGTTTTGAGTCCAGACCGACTAAGAGGGTTCTCTGCCTAGTGCCTCAGGTGGCTTGTTAGCAATTATTCAGGAATGAAAAGGCATCAACCAAAATATGTATTCTGACAAGCAGAGTATATCCAACCCCCAGGGGACAGCATACTTGTTTTTTGTGTGGGGCTGTCTGAGTTCATGGCTTGATCAAAAGTCATGTAGAGGGTGATCAGGGGGCACAATCAACCATGCAAAGGAAGCAATATTGGTTGGACAGCAGGCAACATGGCATCCTGTCAACCTGAGTTCCTGTCCTCTTTAAATCTTAATGCACAGAGGTGTGGGGGGACACACCCCAAAACACTGGCAGTTTACTGAAATGGGAATAAGTTCATGTAACACTCAACACTCTTCTTTTACGTGAACTGGCTCCCACACCTCTGTCAGCGGTAATTACTGGCCAGAGAAGGTTGGCAGAAGAAAACCTGTTGCTTGCATCTCTGTGTCAGAGCCAAAAGCCAACTTCATGGGTGCAACGCTTCCTCCATCAGTGCCCTAAGCACTGATAGTAGGTAGGCTGGTGCAGCAGGGGCTTGCTCTGTCCAGCAGGCTTGGCTGTGGGAGCTGGGGTTGCTGGCATGATGATGGGTGCAGATACCTGGGGACAGCACAGGCTAGAAGTGCCAAAGCCAGACTTGCTAGGACATGTCTGTCAGTGTACTAAGCTGTGAAAACTGCCACTGAGTGCTCATTAAATGACAGCTTTTGTCAGCGATAGATACAGTCTATTTTCTCCGCTTTCCAGCTGTTGTATTTTGGCAACTTGCTATAGCAAAAACCATACTTGCATGAATCCCCTTTGAGAGCATATTCCATTTGTAAATTAAGTTAATTTGCTATTGTGCAGATTAAGCGTAGTACTGTAAATACTAAGAACCCAAGCCTTGGCACTGAAAAAATACTTGAGCAGAAGTGTAATTTTAGGCAAGGCTCAGCCTATGTTAATGTGCATTTCTGCTCAGCACCCTGCAGTGTTGGGTCTTCAGACTGTTGTGACCAGAAACATTGACTTGCTTGGAGGAAGCAATTGAACGATCCCAGTGAACTGTGTACTTTCTCTCAAAGATGCATTACCCAATGATTGTTAACTATGAGAGAACTGGTTAGCAGAGGTGTTTGTATGACATTCTGAGAGCTAAATTAGAAACAGACCTTTGACCAGCCTGTCAGTGACCATCAATAAAACTTGAGGTCTGAATCAACTGGTTTACTAGCATTTGGGGATGAGGGGTCTTTGTGTGTTAGGTATGTGATGGTGTTTTACCACCCTTTGCTCTGGCAGTGCTGTAGAGGTGCTCTATCCCCTTACCTCTCATTGCAGTATGCAATTATTGCACTCAAGATAGAAATTAGTACTTCAGAGCAGGTCCTCTTTTGGGGTAGCTTTGTAAAACTGTCTCTTCTGAACTATTTACTACAGTAGTTGAGTTTATGAACAAAATATAGTTGAGTAGTTTTTTTAACTGAATACATTTTCTGTATATGTCTAGAAATGCAGTTCACTTTCAACGTGAAAACCTAAAGAATGTTTTCTTGAGGTGTGCACTTAAATCTTAGAGACTAATTCTTGTAACGTCTCTCTTGATAAAAGTATCACCTCTTATGTCAGAGGGAATGTGATGCTCTCTGGCCAGTTGAGTAGCTCCTCTGTGAGAGTATTTTCTTCCATTAAAACATCTACGCTTGAACTTAAAAACGTAGAAACTGCTGATTATTAAAACTTCAAATGGCATTAACTTGTTTTGATACCTGACCTGATGAAAACTGCTGCTATTGCAGCTGACAGCCCAGATCAGTTTATAATGCTGTCCTGGATGGTGTGGGATTAAGTAACTGGAAATTGCTCACATGAAATTCTGATGACAGCAGTCAAAGTAAGGATTTAGGGCAAACCAGTCAGTGCTGACACTTTATTTTGCAACCTCCTACTGTTGGATAAGACTAAACTGCTGGTTTCTTTACACCGCTTTCTTCCTTCTTGCAAACATAAGGCACTTCTTCCATGGTGATGGAGATAGATGCTGAAGTATACACAATTTTGGATGCTGTAGCCATTGACATCAACTGGTTCCTGACCTCACCAACAGAATGGAGTGCCTTGAGTGCTTCTGGTAACTCCAAACGCCTCCTCTGTCACTCTCTCGCTGTGTGCCTGACTCTGTACTTGGTTTTATTGCATATCCTAATCTATGCCTGTTCGGTTGGCTTAGTAATTGTCC